>NW_019154180.1:729382-841110 GCF_002288905.1 Enhydra lutris kenyoni | reverse complement strand
CAAGAGGCCAGGAACAACCAGAGCTCCGCCAAAGCCTGCAGGTAATACAGCCACTCTAGGGAGGGCAGTAAAGAAGGGTGCCGTGGAGCTCGCTTTGGGGCAAATGTCTGAAGAGCTACCTGTGCTTTAACCGATTGACTTTCTCTTATATATTTTGGGGGCCCACTGCAGAAGACGACTTTGACTTGGCTGACGCCCTCGATGACCGGAATGATCTAGACGACGGCCGCAGGAAACCGAGCGCTGGGGGAGGGGGTGAGTCAGAGCTGGCCGCACACACCGGGCCGCACGGCAGCTCCCTGGCCAAAGCGTCGCTCGTTCACCGCGGCGACCCGCAGAGCCCCCCGGGCCCGGCTGAGCTGGGAGCACTTCGAGGCATAGGAGAGAACCCTAAATAGTAGTTCACAAACGTTTTGGTCCCTGGACTCCCAGAATCATCGGGGATTTCAAAGGCTTTTGTTTCTGTGTACATTTTGTGCACATTTCTGTGTTGAAGCAGAAGAGCTAGACTCACTCTGTTTCCAGATTCCGTTGTAATGGATTGTGATGGCTGAAGTGTATGAAGGAAATCTGGCCTCATATAATAGGCAGTTGGAAAAGGAGTATTTTAATTGACTTTTTAGATCATTGTTGTAGATATTCTTCGTTGTTAAGACACCCAGACCCGGCTGGTGGCGGGTTTTTACTGTTTCAGTGCAGGGCGGCATGTGAGACCGTATCAGTGAACTTTTCATACTTGATTCCATTAAACCCTCCAGCACTTGCTTGGACTTTCAATGGAATGTTTACCCATTCGTGGTTTTATATATTGTGCATTGGTCATTTGGAAATCCTGGTGTCCTGAGCTCTTTTGAAGTTCCAGATAGTGCCATGTCTCATTTGTTAACATCACCCCATCTCCTTAGATCAAGTCTTAAGTGTTGGGAGGCTGCTGAGCTCACAGAGGTGGATATAGGTTTTTTAAAAATTCTAAGTTGTGTTTGAAATCTTACCATCGGCAACAGACTCTGCCAGTGGTTTTCTTTGCAGTGACAGCCTCATTTCATTCATTTTCAGGAAAAAAATCTGCCAAATATTCAAGCTCTTTCCATTTCCTCACGTAGAACAGTAGAGTTGTGTACTCTGTGGTTAAGCCAGAATCCAGTTTTCTCTTTCCTTGTGTTGCTTTTCTGTTGCCTCATAATGAATGGTCACAAGCTTACCGAGTGAAGGCAGCACCCACTTACGGGCTCACAGTTTCCTTTGGTGAGTGAGGAGTTCGGGAACAGTGAATCTGGGACATCGTGACATCACGATGTCGGCCCGGCCTGGTCTTCTCCGAGCTGGCGTTCTCTTCCACATTCGTGTGGCGGTTGGCAGAGTGCATTTCCTTGCGGTTGTAGAACTGATGGAGAAAGACAGAGACCGGGGAGAGCTGGGAGTGGAAGACTAACTCCGTTGCTCCTGGTGTCTGAGCTCAGGAAGGCCTTCTTGAGTCAGGCACCGAGGATAATCTCCTTTATGATTCAGGCAAAGCCAAACTGATTTGGGACCTTAATTACATCCGCAACATCTCGTCACCTCTGGCACCTCATATAACCCAATCACAGGGGGGATAGTCACCTTGTTCATGGTCCCACTCAACGCTCTAAGTGTATTTCTCAAAATTTCTGAAAAATGTATTGTGGTATTGACATTCCTGTTTTGTTTTCTCCAGGTTTTTCAGACAAGGATCTTGAAGACATATTAGGCGGTGGTGAATACAAACCTGACAAAGGTGAGATTACAAAAACTGATTTGTCCGAACCCCTCAGTCTCATTACAAATGTGATTACGTGGTGACCAGATTAATTGAGCCTTTTTTCCTGAGCCTCTGGGATAGAAAAGGTCATTTCCAAGCATCCTGCTTACAACTCGGAGGGCTCACTTGGAATCATGTGGGCTGTGCAGCTCAAAGGACGGGGGCAGTTCATAAGCCAACTTGGAAAAGCCACGTGGTCCCCCTGGTGCTCCCAAGGCAAGGGGCCACGTGGCTAGCATGTCCATCCCAAGCCGGAGCCAGTGACTGGGATCCACTGCCGCCCCCAACCTGGGGCTCCTCTCACCATTGGCTTGGGAAGAGCAAAGCTCATCATGACAAACATTTTTTAGGAGACCCATAGGAAGTCTGACATCTTTTAAAATATCTTTTTAGTTTAAAATAGTTTAGAACACAGGGAGCCCGACTGGCCCACTCTGTAGAGTTGTGCCACTCTTGATCTCGGGGTTGTGAGTTCGAGCTCCACTTTGGGAATAGGGATTACTTAAAAAATATTAAAAAAAGGTTTAAAATTCACAAGAAGTCAGAAAAATTATGCAGGAGAATTTCTGTGTGCTCTTCACCCAGCGTCCCCCGAAGGTCGCTACTGAGCTTTTGTAACCGTAGTATGTTGTCAAAGCCAGGAAGCTGGCAGTGGTACCGGCTGTGATTAAGTCACATACAGACCCGATGCACGTGACATCAGCTTCTGCGTGTACCCGTGTGTGCGTGCACATGCATGCAGGTCTATGAAATTTCATCGTGGGTGTAGATTTCAGTGCCCACACCCAGTCAGGATGCTGAATATGGAGCTGTTTCATCACCACAAGGAAACCCCCTCATGCTAGCCCCTCTTAGTCATGCCTTCTCCCTCCCCCCAAAATCACCAAAGATTTAAACCTTTTATCCTAATACACATCAAGATCTGATCCTACACTGAAGAGAATTAGCCAGATTGGATGTGTCAAAATAAGTTATGATTGGAATTCGTGATCGTTACTTGTGGTGGCTGCCTGTTTTGATGGTATGTTGTGATTGTAACTTGTAGTTACGATGCTGAGTTGTTATGGTTGTGACCGGTGTGATGGCAACGTGTTGTGGCAGGTTGTGGTCGTGACTTACCGCGGTCATGTGTGAACGAGTTAGGAGTGTGTCCATTTGGGACCCTGCTATGCTCCCCATGGTCCTGGCGGTGGCATTAGCATTCTTTCAGGGACCGTGTGCCTTTCTTGTGGAACTATGTTCTCTTCCGAGTAAAGGATACTGTAGTCACATCTGTCCTTCAAAACACCTTTCCAGACAATGTCATCTTGAGTAAAAAGTTCTAAAAGCCACTAAATGAAACTCACAGGTGTCAGGAGAACATGGAACATTTAAAGGGCAAACCCAGCAAATTGGCCAATTACTCCTGGGTGACAAATGGTATTTCCAGATGGTGAGATGCGGGCAGCGGTAGCGAGTGGGATGGAAGGCTGGATGGCACGTCGGGGGCTTCCTTATTATCAGTACATGTTTTAGTAAGGAGGAAGTGTTGGGAAATTCTTTAATTAGGCTCATGTTTGAACTTCTCGTCGAAAGAATAATCAATTGTTAGCTTAAGTTATACCCTCCGTTGTTAAAAGCATCATTAAAAGAAAATAAAGGGGGTCCCAGCAGAAAATACAAGTGTGAGCCTGGTCACACATGGTCATGAGGAGCACACGATGAAATTCTCAGATATTCTCCTCTGTGCAGACATGCTAATGCCGTGCGTGCAGGTAAAACATCCTCTTTTAATACGCGATGATCATCAGCATAAAAAAACGATCCTCACTAATGTATTTTCCAACTTTGGGTCTTAGGCTCGTACACTAGACTCAACTATAGTTTTGGAGTTTGTTTTTGAAATAATGCATTATGTTATATAGGTTTTTTAATCAAGAAAATATTTCTGTCGGCCTTGCAGGAGCGCCCCATATTTTGCTTGTAGGTGATAGGGACAGTCTCTTATCAACAGGTCCCACCAGCCGCCTCCGTACCCTAGCATTTTCGCCCAGTGAGAAGCTTGAGGCCAATCCGTTTCAAGTCCTCTGTCTCCTCTGGGTCCACACCTCAGTGTCCCTAGTGACTTTCTGACGGTCCCAGCTCTCTGTCCCGTGTGGCCTCTGCAGTATTTGGCTTCGATGACCATCTGCCACTTCACATTCTTTTCTCCCTGCTCCTCCTGGCCCTCTCCTACTTTCTTGGTCTCATCCCCTTCTTCGTGCATGCTGTTGCCTGCTGGGAAGGTCTCCCCGGGCGTCCGGTTCCGTAGATCGTTGCCTCCCTCACCGGAAGTGATCGCCGTTAGAAGGAAAGATCTGCGTGTTGAGTGTGTTCGTGACTTAGTGGAATGGCGCCACTTTTCTACCCTTTAAGTGGGCAGGAGCAGGCAAGTAGTACGTGGTTGTCCACTAAACCGTGCGTGCGCAGGCGTCTGGGATTACCCCGTTCGTCAGCATTTATACGGACCTACAGGTGGGTGCGCACCTGCTCTCCGGCGGTGTGATCTGGCGCCCCAGGCTTGCTTTAGGCGTCCCTTTCCTGCTTCTCCGTGACCGGGAGAAACCTAACGTGTTTCTGCGATTTGCGTCCTTGCTCAATTCTGGTATCAGCCTGTACCTCTGTGAGGAACATCTTCACCGTTGAGAGCACAGCATTCATGTTGAAATCCTTTGGTCTTTCCTTATAGTTCCCAGTCAGAGCAGCCTTTGGTCGGCTCCTCTGTCCCTCCTCCCCCGTTCCTCCGGCAGCGACACCCGGTTGTCACAGCCCACATCCCGTCCGGGGCTTGCCCGCGCACCTATTCCATGTTTCCTTTCGTTCTTTTGCTTACATACGTTCAAGTTCACTCTTCGTGGTGGACAACTGTGTGGGTCATTACAGATGCACTTGGTCACGTGTCCACCACCCAAGTACCGTACAGAACCGTCCTGTCACCGTGAACGTTCTTCCGACTCCTCCTTCCTGGTACTCAGCCGCTCTCCCTTCTTCAGCCCTAATCTGTTTCCTATTAGTGTATCCACTAATCTGTTTACCTTCCGCGTAGTTTTGCCTTTTCCTTAATGTCCTGTAATTGGAATCGGGCGCATGTAGCCTTTGCGGACGGACTTCTTTCTCTTAGCGATGTGCATTGAAGATGACTCCGTGTCTTTTCATGGCTTGACAGTGTATTTCTTTTTAGCATTGAATCGTATTCTGTTGTCTGGATGGAGCACTTTTGGTTAGCTGTTTACCTGTTGAAGGACATCTTGGTTGCATCTGATTTTTGATGATTGTGCATAAAGCTGTTGTAAACATTTATAAACGCATATAGGGTTTTTTTCTTCATTTGTGTTTCCCTAATGAGAGGTGATGTTGAACGTCTTCTTCAGTGAAGTCTGTTGAGATTTTTTGCTCTTGTAAAAAACAAATCAGGGTTTTTGCTTTTACGAGTTCTTTATGTAATCTGGGTACAAGCCCTTTATCAGGTATATGATTCTGAAAATATCTTCTCCCTGTTCTATGGCTGTCTTTTCCTTTTGTTAATAGTATTGTTTGTTGAATGTTTATTTCTTTATAAAGGTCAGTTTATGAGTTTTTTCTTTTATGAATCATGTTCTCGTGTTTAAGAACAGTCAGGGTCATGGAGGTTTCTTCCCTATGTCCTCTAAAAGTATATAGTTTTAGCTTGTACATTTGGGTCTTTGCTGCTCTGTTTTGAATTAATGTGTATATGGTGTGAGATAGGGGTTCAGCTTTATTCTTTTGCATGTGGATACCCAGTTGTGACACCACTTGCTGATGACCTTATCCTTTCCCCACTGAACTTTCTTGGCTGCTTTGGTGAAAATCAGTTGACCATAAGGATAAGGTTTTGTTCCTGGAGTCAGCCAATACCACAGTGTCTCTTCTGGGCGTGTGCTCGGCGTCAGGGCACGCAAGGCTCTGTGGAGGGTTTATTAAGCCCCCTGTGGTTGTCTTACCTCTCCACCTCCTTTTTAAATCCCTGGCAAGGTAGGTGACTGGTGACTTGCTTGGGCCGAAGGAGCCACTGGCTCTCCCTGTTTTCCTCGCCACTGAGATCGCCACATTTAGCTGACTGTGCTCCAAGCCACACGCGTCCCTCTGGCAGCTGGAGGGCAGTTGCTGGCTTTTCTGGCCTGTCTGCCCCTCTGCCGTCAGACTAGCTGCTGGAAGACCTTGGGGGTGGGAGGCGGGGGTAAGAGCAACCCTGTGCGGAGGGCCACAGACTCCAGTTCTTCCCGACAGAACTAGATCTGTTTCCTGTCTTGGCTGCCTCTAATTGTCTTGGGTTATAGTTGCTTTTTGAGGAAAGGATTTGTTGACCTCCTCACTCAGTCATGCCAGAAGTCCTCTCCCCAGTATCGTTTGAATTTGGAATCTTCTCTTTGGTTCCCCTCGAGCCCAGGCTCACATCCCCTCCCATCTTGGGTTGTTACCTTAACCTCTTATCTGGCCTCCTGGCTCCAGAGAGAGCGCCCAGGAACACGGAACTGCTTTCATGTCAGTCCTCTGATAAAACTATTGTGTACTGATGAAAAGACAGGACAGTTAAAAAGCGAGCATAAGATTTGAACAGACACTTTATATAGAAGGAAATTATATGAAGATGTTCAAAGTCATTATTCATCGGGGAAAGACAAATCCACAATGAACTACCACAACACACCCACCGGAGTGGCTAAAATTAGAAAGACTGACAATACCAAATGTCGGTGCAGATGTGGGTTAACTTAAACTCTCCTGCAGTGTTGGTGGGAATGGAAAGCTTCTTAAAATACTGAACATAGACCTACCCAGTGACTCAGCAGTCTCACTTCTATTCCAGAGAAATGAGAGCTTCTGTTCAAAAAAAGACTTACAAAGAATATTCATAGCAGCTAGCTTTATTTATTTATTTATTTTTTAAAGATTTTATTTATTTATTTCACAGAGAGAGATCACAAGTAGGCAGAGAGGCAGGCAGAGAGAGAGATAGAGGAGGAAGCAGGTTCTCCGCTGAGCAGAGAGCCCGACGCGGGACTCGATCCCAGGACCCTGAGATCATGACCTGAGCCGAAGGCAGAGGCCTAACCCACTGAGCCACCCAGGTGCCCAGCAGCTGTATTTATAATAGCAAAACAAAAACAAAAAGCTGGGAGCAGCCCAAGTACCAGCAGCAGAATGAATAGACAAATTGTGATATATTTAATATTCACATGACAGAACAAATTACCAATATAAAAACATGGGTAAATGTCAAAAATGTTCCGCTAAGTGAAAGAAGTCAATGAAAAGAGAACACATACTATGGGCCCAATCATACGAAATTCTGATACTTGAAAAACTCATCTATAAAGTTAGAAATGAGATCCGTGGCTGCCGGGGTTGGGATGTGGACAGGGATCAACTGGGCAGGAACACAGGAGAACTTTCTGGGGTGGCGATGCTCTTGTACATTTTGGTGGAGGGATGTGTTTCGCATGGGTCTGCATCTGCCAAAACTTACCAAATGGTACACATAAGATTTGTGTGTTTTACCATACGTAAATTTTACCTTAAAAAAGGGCATCTTAAGCAAACGTGGAAACGGAGGTCATATATTACGTTTAGGGGTTGCGAGTACAGATGTCTGTGACTGCCTTTGAAATGCGACGTAGAAATAAGAGAAACTGATGAACGGATGGAGGGGTGGACAGACAGACAGGCAAATGCTATAGAATTTAGAGGGTGGGTAGGAGTGTTCACAGTCTGGCATGAGCAGCGTGTTCCTTTCTTCTGCAAACCCCAGACAGCTGCTTCTCTGTCTAAAATGCTGTTCTTCCTCCCTATGAATTCCTGCTCATTTTCTGGGGAGCGCTAAGCTCCCCATCCCTTAATAGATGGTCACCTCCATTCTGGAGGCTCCAGCACTCTGTGGTCGTCTGTAGCCTGGCCTGGGATAGCCCTCGGATGTGACAGCCCCATCCTTCCCTCATCCTCCTCGGACTCCTGTCATCATGCGTGCGCAGGCCAGCACGCACCGTGCTCAGTCACACACTTTCACTCCTGCTGCATTTGGCTTGTGTATCCCTCGCACCGCAGTGTTTGCGGAAATGAGGGGCCTGAAAGGGAGCAGACCCTCTCATGCATGCCTCCCTGTGAGGGGAAGAGGGACACACCTGATGGGATCGGCTGATGACCCTCTGGGCCACATTTGTGCTGGGGTCATGGCATGAAACGCTTAGTCCTGGACCCCAAAGGGCCCTCCGGTAAGTGCATTCTTAGAGGCCGTGAACTCTGTGGTCCAGTGTGTGAACCCAGCTTTCCCCCAGGGGAGCTGCAAGGGGTTTTCATGAGAGGGAAGAGGACGAACAGGAAGCCCTGGCCTTGATGGTGCTGGGGTGCTTGTCTACCCCTTCGAGAAGCCAGTGCTTTGCCAGATCTTCCTCTGGCTCCTTGCATCTGTTCTTAGTCCGGAAAGGATCTGGAGTGGAGGGTGAGGTGTCAGCACCCCCAGACCACCCACCCTGGTGTGTTGTCCAAAACCCCTTGATAAGCCGACCCCAGGAATCCACTGGGAGTGGGAGGGAGAGTGGGCTGGGGCCACTGGCTGGTGCTTGCTTGTGTCCAGGGTCACAGCATTTCCATTCTTGGGAGGGGGGTTCCTGAAAGATGGTCAGGGACAGCAGCTATGCAGTGGTGTGGCTGGAGGCTGAGCTTTCTCCTCTCGGAGGAAAAAGAAAAATCCTTTTCCTTCTTTATTTGCTTTTAACTTTTTACTTTTCATTTTGCATTTCTGCTGTCCGTCTTCTTAGAATGAAAGTAAATTTTTACGAAACCTGAACGTCCTAGTTGTGGCTGCTGGAAGAGGAAATGACTTACGAGAAACCTTAAATACTTGAATGTCCCCCGCCCCAGCACTTCTAGATAGAATGTCGCCAGTGTTCCGTGACTGTCAGGTGTGTCAGGCACTCAGTGTGAGCCCTGGGCTGTGCTGTTGTCCAAGAAGGGCAGATCCGTGCCCCACGTCCCTGCCTCCCTGCGTGGGCGCTGCTGCCTTCTGCGCTCGAGGGCGCTCTGGGTCTGGCACTTCTGCCCACGACAGGGCGTGTCTGGGACTTCCTCGCCGAGGTACTGCCGCCTCTTCCAGCATTCTCCGCAGGCACAGTGCCCATGATGGCTGTGGGAGCTCTTCTAGCTGGGGGCGGGGCGCCGCGCCGCGATGGGGGTGTATCAGCTTCTGGACGAAAGCAGACGGCGGCAGGAGATAGGCTGCACGGGGCTTCTAGTGCGAGAGGGCAGCTCTGGTCTCTGGTATATAACAGACTGAGCCTGGAAGGCAGGTGGGGACGCAAAACTTAGCATCCTTGAAAATGGAGATCCTGCCAGCGACCTGTGCAATAGCTTCTTGGAGCTGTCCCGCCAGTTGTGGGGAAAATGGGCTGGTGTATTAAGCATTTCTCATAAAGTTTATGAAAATACTCCTTTATCGTTTCACCATCTAGGGAGGATCACCAGGGATACTTAGGAGTATATGCTTGCAGTAATTTTTCTCTAGATAATATTACATTTGTAAATATTTTTATAAAAATGGGACCATGCTGCTTTTTTTAAAACCAGTTTTTATTCCGTAGGACCCTGAATATCTTTCTCAGTCATTAAAGAGTACTCTAAAATACTGTGTTAATGACTGCATGATATTATACCATAATTTATTTAATCAGTACCTGTTTTGAGAGGTCTCTCCCTGCGGCGGTTTACTGCTCTGATAAACCTCATCAGAGCCAAATACAGAAAACCGTCATTGTTTGTCAGCTAAGTTCCTGGAGGTTGACTTGCTGAGTCACAAGAAGTATAAAGTGTAAATGATGCGATTCTTCCAAGTGTACGGTCCCCTCCTGCCGCTGTTGGCTCCTGTCCTCCCCGTCCCCGAGTATCCTAGTTTTGTTATCTTTGTAAATTTCATCGCTGTACAATGCTATCCTGTTGGCGTCGGTGTTCCTTTGACTACAAGAGCTGTGAAACACTTTTTACCTTTAGTGCTTATTAGACCCTCTTCATATATCGTGTTGCATTGCCTGTTCGCATCTGTTGCCCAAATTTTTTTTTGTTCCTTTTACTGAAGTCTGCATCTTTTCTTGTCAACTTGTACAGTCCGTACATGGGACAGTCTTGCAGCTCCCGATCGTACAGATTGTGACGTTCAAGACTTGAGGTGAAAGAAAAGGGAGGTTGAACTTCTCAAAGCTGTCTGGAAATCTGATGTGAGCACATAGGCAGAGGACACCTTGGAGGGGCGTGCCCCTCTCCTTGGCAGTGGCCACATCCAGCACAGCAGACGGGACCACCGACAGGCCAACGAACGTGGTCAGACTCCGGGTCCTCACAAGCGACCTTGTTGCTGACCTGCCGATACACAGAAGACCCTGTGTCCTCCTCTCCGCTCGGTACTCCCTCCTCTGCTCGGTGCTCCCTCCTCTCTGCTCGGTGGCCCCTCCTCTGCCCTGGTGCTCTCTGATAGCACTGACTGTGCTTTTGAAAAAGCCAGTGCTGGTTTTTCTGTAAATAACCATTCCTACCCAATTGGGGACCCAATCCTCGCTAACTGGAGGATTCAGCACTAAGTGGGAACATAACAAACCTCATTTTCTACCCCCACCCCGACGCTTTAAAACACAGACTTCATTTTTCAGAGCAGTTTTAGGTTGGTTCACAGCAAAATTATGCTCCCTGCCCCCCCCCACCCACAGCCTCCCCTGGTCCCGACACCCGCCATGAGAGGGGCGCGTGTGTTGCAGTCCACGAATCTACACATCCCCAGGCTCCGACTGGCGAAGGAAGCGTCACAGTTCATTGCCTCCAACATCCAGAGCGGTTTCCCTTAAAAATCCTGGGCGCTGGGGATACACCCCTTCCCCTTCCATGAAAGAGCACTCTGCCCTGAGAAGGGAGAGCTCTAGCTACTGAATGTCCTAAAATGGCAACATTGCTCATTAGGGCGCTGCTGTGTGGGGAGGTAAGCACGTGTTGAGTTCTGTGCAGTTCTAGCATGCTCACGCATATAGACACATGTGACCACCACCAGGGCCCTGAGAAAAACCAGTTTAGTCACCGCAGGGCCCTTTCAGAGTCACACTGTCTCCTTCCCTCCCCTCCTCCACCCTAATCCCAGCCACCCACTGATCTGTCCTGGAGCCTTTCAGATTTCAAAATACTGGATCGGGGATGGCCAGCCTCCAGTTGCTTTTGTGCTCCTGCGTAGCTGTGTGCCTACCTGTTTGTGTACACAAACGGAAACATCTGGACGGGGAGAAAAGCGTGTGAAGCGCCAGGCCCAGGAGTCAAGTCGATTGAAATATCCACTGCAAAATCTCTCTGGGTGGTGGAGTTAAGAGTTGCTTTTCTGCTAGTCGTCGTCATCGTCTTTTTTTTTTTTTTTTTTTGAAGTTTCATAGAAGCATTTTTTGCAATGAGATAAAGAATCTGGACTTCCGGGCGCCTGGGTGGCTCAGTGGGTTAAAGCCTCTGCCTTCGGCTCAGGTCATGGTCCCAGTGTCCTGGGATCGAGCCCCACATCGGGCTCTCTGCTCAGCAGGGAACCTGCTTCCTCCTCTCTCTCTCTGCCTGCCTCTCTGCCTACTTGTGATCTCTGTCTGTCAAATAAATAAATAAAATCTTTAAAAAAAAAAAAAAGAATCTGGACTTCCTACAAGAGACGGTACGGACATGGGCTACGGGTAGTGCAAGCATCCAGAAGGAGGTTCGCCTGGCATGGGGCCAGTTCTGCCACCTGCTGGCAAGTCCTTCACCAGCGAGCCCGCCCCCTGCCCTGGAAGATGAGGATGCTAGGCGCACCTGCTTCACCGCGCCACAAAGTATCCCGTGTGTGAAGAGCTGGGCTAGAACACATGCTCGGGCACAGTCACTGTACCTGGCGGCCTGGGCTTTGCAGCTGGTAGGCATCAGGAAGCAGGTCTTGTAGAGTCAGGTAGAAGCCCACTGGGGATTTACTGGAAGGTGTCGGGGGGTGGGGCTGGGGGGTCACAGGCTCACGGCTTTTGTCCTTTTTCCAGGTGATGGGCGGTATGGCAGTGACGACTCAGAATCCGGTGGGTTTGTGTCCTGAGGAGACTTTGTGCTGGCAGCAGAGGGATACAGTGATTTAAAAGAATTAAGCATGAAAATTGAGGTCCCCAGGAAGGTGGTCCCACGGGAAGCCTGCTGGCTTGAGACCCCAGCTTCCCAAGGTGGAAATCCTTATGCAAAACGAGAAGCCCTTGGCAGATGCCTTAGTTAGAAGTGGCTTTGCCCTGTCACTCTGGCCTGGGGGGCGCAGGCGTTTGAATGAGCTTAGCTTGGTGGGGGGAGAAGAGCCTGGCGCTGGAGCTGATCTCGTGGGGCTGTCGGCCTGGTTCCACGTCTCTTCACACACAACCCCCCCTTTTGCCTAGGAGTGTCAGCCGAGGCCGGCACCATCGCGGGTGTGGCCAGTGCCCTAGCCATGGCCCTGATCGGCGCGGTCTCCAGCTACATCTCCTACCAGCAGAAGAAGTTCTGCTTCAGCATCCAGCGTAAGTGCAGCCACGCTGTGGCCTCCAAACCCAGCGGCCAAGGTCTTGCAAGGGAGGAGGGGCAGCAATGGGGGCACGATTCCGGTCCATTCCATCGCCTGCCCAAGACCGACTCCTGGGTGGGCTTTCTGCGGCGGACGGGCCAAGGCCGGGCTGCGGTGTTTCCGTGAGCAGCGCCCAGGGAACGTGGACGTGTGTCTTACACAGAGCAGAGAGAGCCTGGGGTCTCCGCCCGGCTTCAGGCCTCACCTGCTCATGCTGCCAGCCTCCTCGGCACAAGGCAGCAATCTGGGGGCTCCGAGGGCCAGCGCAGCGCCAGCGCAATGACGCGCTTTGAAGAGGCAGGGAGGCAAGGGGCCGAAGAGAGGGTGAGGTTTGCCTCCCTCCCTGCCTGCTTTCATTTTACACTGTTGCCGGGGCGTCTCAGTTGTAAGCCAAATAGTGACAGAGCCCCATCTGCCCAGCCGGTAGGGACCTGGCGAAGGGGAGCAGGAAGGGTACCCCCAGTCGTGTCACCAGCACAGCTTTGCTGTGCCACTGCTTGCTGATGGAGTGTCTCTGGGACTGGGAATTTTTAGTTCAAGTGAGAGGCCCTGGCTCAAGCATGATTTTCCTCTTTCCTGACGCTTAGGAGCATCTCATGTGAGGCTCCACCTCCCTGCCCTTTCTCTGGGTCTTGGCTTCTGCCCTAAAGTCTAACCTGGAGGCCAACAAATGAGCTTAGGCCCCAGAATGCTTGGATGTGGGTAATGCAGAAGTCTCCACCTCTTCGTTCCTCTGGCGATTATATTTGCTTTCTTAGTCTTGGACAACGTTCTTGACCAGGGCCACCATGTACAGTTACACAGGCTATGTGCAGCAGTACTCCAGGGGCACCATTCATATTTCAGTGCACAACCTGCACAACTGTTCATGGTCACCCTGCTCGAGATCCTGTTTGACCCACTGTGGACCCACAAGCCTTACTGTAGACTGGTGTGAATAGGAAGGTGTCAAAAAGAGGTAGGGAACTGGAAGGTGGATTGTCCTTAGAGTTCTCTCTTGCCCAGTTCAAAAGCAAAGAAAAGGAGTGGCTTATGACAGAATCTATTCTGTCAGAGTTCTGGAGGCCGGAAGTCCAAGATCAAGGTATCGGCAGTGTTCGTGCCTTCTGGAGGCTGTAGGGGAGGATCCTTCCTTGCCGCCTTCAGCTCCAGGTATCCCTTGGCTTGTGGCCACACCACTCCAGTCTTTGCCTCCATAGGGCCTTTTCCTGTGTCTGTGTGTCTGCTCCTCTTCGAAGGCCACTTGTCATCGCAGGCAGGGTCCACCCTAGATCCAGGATCATCTCCTCTCAAGATCCTTTAATCACACTTGCAAAGACCATTTCCAAATAAGGTCACGTCTATAGGTGGTGGGGGCGGAGGACATGGCCACGCCTCTGAGGAGCACCATTCCTGACAGGGAGATGCGCCTGATCCGCACTTATTAAAGCCGGGCAGGAGGGCTCATTTGCCGGGGCACAGGGGTTGCAGCCGTGAGGAAGCATATTCGGAGACAGAGTTACGGTACGAACAGCTTCCCAGCCACTGCCGAGCGCTGGATGTGGTGTCCCGCCCTGAGACCCCCGCCTCAGCGCCAGGGGCCAGGTTCAAGGGCACCCTGACTTTATCGACAAGGAAACAGAGGCTTAGAGGACTGTTGAAAGAATTGAGTTGAGATCCACAGGGGAGCCAGAGGCAGGGACAGGGACAGGGAGGGCCGAGCAGTGAAGAGACCCTGGGTTGGGGGAGGAAAGTGAGGAGAAAATACCTCATTTTCACACTTGTTTTCTAAAACAGGTGTGAGGCTTTGCAAATCGGGTTAGCAGGCAAAGCCAAAGAAAACATGAGACCGTGAAGGCCTTGGCATATGGTGTTAAATGATTTATGTGACATTTGAGGGAGAATAAACCAAAAAGGGGTCATTGAGGACAGCTGCAAGCCGTGAGCGCGTCTGTGCGAGGATGTCTTTCTGAGGGCAGCCTGGAGGTGGTGGCCAGCCTGCTGGTGGGGGAGGCACAGCCGGGGGAGGCAGGTGTGCTTGGGTGGCTCCTGAGGGCTCCCCCTCGGCAGCCTCCCTCAGTCTGAGTGGGGGCCTCACCACCCATTTCTTTGGTCCCCAAACCCCCTCAGCCTCTGGAATCTCACTGTCCGTCTGTCCACCTCCTAGTCCCCCACTTTCCCCTCTGTCAAAGATGTCCTTGTCATTGCTGAATCTATGCTGTCCTGAGTCCCTTCCCTGGACACACTTGTGCAAGCATTGTCCTCACAGAAGGGAGCCGAGTATGGAGTATCCCCCGAATTTGACAAAGACCTCCCTTCCGTATCTGCTTCTGCACTATCAGCGCTCTTCACAATTTGTTAGGTGTCTCCGCTCCTGTCTCAGAGTCCTCCCACATGAGTGAGGTCCCCCTCGCAGGGCTGGTGTCCCCTGCACAGGTCTGCTCTGGGGCCACACCTCTCCGTCAGTGCGGCCATGGCCTCTGCCTGTCCGGGGCTGGGTCTCCCCATCCTCTATCGTGATGGTTCCATCAGTCTCCAGCCTGCCCCGCTGTCCCCATCCTCCTCTGTTTGGGGCAGCCAGAAGAGCGGCTCTGCCCGGACTGCCCATGTTCCCCACTGCCCTCCAGGTCCTGGGCCTGATGCTGAGCTCGGCCATTCAAAGCCCTTCCTGGTTTGGCTCCAACCCCACCAGCAGCCCCTGTTCGCAGAAGCCACTCCCTGAGTGTGTCCTGCTCCCTCTGCTGTCCCTCCTCTCACCCAGCTGGTCTCATCCTTGGGCCAAGAGCACCCTCGCAGGAGGTCTTCTTGCCCTCCCAGCCTGTGAACTGTGGACACCCCTGCTGCGCGCTGCCACAGCGCCCTCCGCCGACCGGGCCTGGGGCCCTTGGGGCCGAACGAGGACACGCTGCCTTGTGTGGCAGCTTCATGGGTGGGGGAGGGAGGAGGCCAGGAGTGCGACATCCACAGATGTGTCCCTGGCACCCAGGCCGGGTGGGAATTAGGAGGAGCCCCATGGGTGTTTGTGGAGCAACTAGGCCCTGAGAAGCTGGGATTGGGACTTGCCATTCCTACCCTTTCTGCCAAGCCTCTGCCCAGAGTGGCCACGGCCAGCCCCGCATGGAGGTGGCCTGTGTGCTGGGAAGCCCCAGGGAGATGGCGCGTGGTTACTGAGGGGGGCTGTCCCCCTTGCTTCCAGCCTTTACTGCCACCAGAGGGGCCCAGGCTTTGGGGACCCTCTGCTTTCCATCTCTGCCCTCAGCGATACAGTGTGATGGGGCCTGTGCATCTCGCAGAAGGCCCTTGTGGTCTGTTGCCAGGGTCCTAAGCTTTGTGTCTTGCCTTCAGACGCAGCAGAAGGTCAAGGTAACGACGCGCTTCCACTTACTTTCCTCTTTTGCTTTGGCCACAGTACGTCATTGTCATCGTGGACCCTCCCTGCCCGCTACTCCTGCGCCTCCTCCCCACCCTCCTCCCTGCCCCTGGCGCTCACCCACTTGGCTGTGACCCCGATGGTTTGTAGCTTGCCCTGCTGTGTGTGGGAGGAGGCCGGCCGCCAGGCCTTCTGTCTCTGGGCCCAGCGGGGCTGCGGCTGGGGGTTCCTATCTGGGAGGCAGATGCCTGCTGGCAGCCGTCACGGAGGAGCAGGTAGAAGCCTTCCCGCAGGCAGGGCGGCCGTGGTACAGTGATCTGGAGGCTCGGGTGCATCTCCCAGCCGCCGGCGCTCAGGCAGGAGCAGCTTCCGCTGGCTCCCTCGCCTGCCTCAGTCCACAGGAATATAGCCCGGGATGGCTGAGGGACTCAGTCTGTGCCTAGTGCTCAGTCATTTGGTTGGTGAGAACCATGGCCCGATTTGCCCACAGGCCCAGGGCTCTGATAAGGCTTGCAGCCCTCTGCTTATCCAGGGCTAGGATGTGGACTCCGGACAACCCCCCAAGTAGCAGCAGGCTGGGTCTGCTCTGGATCCCAAGTGCTCGCTGACCTGAGTGCCGGCATGCAGAGGATGCTTTGAGGGTCCCCGAGCACCTCTGGGAAGTCAGTGGGGAGAAGGCCCATACAGCGGCCCGGAGCAGCTCCCTGCGGTCTGGGCCCTCCCACACATGGGGGTGCGGGTGGCACTTCTTCCCGGCAGCTGGAGGAGCCGGTGGCCCGAGGGTGCGGGTGTCGTTGGGAAGCCCCCGCCCTGGCTGGCGGGATGCTTGGCTGGCATCTCCGCCTGGAGCCCCGGCCGGCTGTCTGCCCCTCTGCAGCTGCATCTGTCCGTCCCTCGTGCGGCGCCTGGCTCCCTCTCCGCCTCGCTGGACCCCAGGCTGGCATGCACACCCGTGGGCGGTGCTGAGCCCGCTGCCGGGCCCCCGGGCTCCCATGTGGTGGCACCTGCCCAAGGGGGATGTGGGTCAGGGGCCTTTGCTGGGCGTCCTCTCTGAGAACTGTGACAAGAACCCCGGGGCTTGGCCGGGGGCCCCTCAGTTCTGTGTCAGCCGCCAGCTCTGCTCTTTGCCCTTTGCAGAGGGTCTGAATGCGGACTACGTGAAGGGAGAGAACCTGGAAGCCGTTGTGTGTGAGGAACCCCAAGGTGAGGCCTCACGGGCCCTTCTTGCCGCAGGGCTGCTGGCCAGAGGCATCTGTCGATTGAGTTTACGGCCAGAACGGGCGGCTGCTGGGGCCCAGGCGTCACTGCACTGTCCCCAGGAGGAGCAGATTCGTTTCACGACATGGGCCAGGGACGCTGGTGGTGGGTCGGGCGCTTTCGTGCACTGTGGGGCCCCCGTGCCCTGTCGGAGCTGTGGGTAACCTGGAAATGAGGCCTGTGGCTTTCTGTTTGGAAGGCTGCCTGCGGCCCAGAGGGGTGGCCTTCAACGAAGAGCCTCTCATCTGCCCTCTAAGTGCAGGGTGGCCGAGGGTGTTGTCACTGGGGCCAAAAGCAGCAGCGGGGTCGGGCCCGTGGCTTTGTCGCGGGGGCAAATGTTGTTGCTTAGGACGGGGATCGCGGTGCCACCCTGCACGGGCTCCGTGGCCCTGGAGGGGACCAGATGGAAGCAAGCCACAGTGGCTTTTGCTAGAGTCGTTTCGAAGGCCCTGAGGCACCGCTGTGTGAGCGCCCGCCACTGGCCGGTGCGCCTCGCGAGGAGTGCGCCTACTTTACCCACGAGGACATGGGCTGAACTCTTCCCGGGGCTTGTCTGCCTTCCTCCTGCTCTCCCAGGCCCAGGGTCACCCTGACTGGGGACAGGGTGGCCTCTGGAGGGGAGGTTGGCCCGGAGGGGCCAAGCTGCCTCAGCCCCTGGACAGGACAGACAGCCTCCTGTGCACTGGGGAGCATGGGGAGGGCTCCCCCCCCCCCCCCGGGCCCCCCCCCCGGGGGGATGTCTCCCCCCCCAACGGAAGTCTCCCCCCACCACAGAGCACTCCCTCCCCATCAGAGGTCTCCCCCTCTGACAGAGGACTCCGCCGCCCCCCCAGCCCCGCCACGGAGGTCTCTCCCCCTCCCCATGGAGGACTCCCCTGCCCCAGAGGACTCCCCCCTGATGGAGGACCCCTGCCCCAGAGGTCTCCCCGCTGACGGAGGTCTTCTCTCCCCAGTGAAATACTTGACGCTACAGACGCAGGCTGCCGAGCCGCCGCCCTCCGATGCACCCCGGATCTGAGGGCCACTGCTCGCGACCAGCTCCTCGTTTCACCGTGACCTGCGGCTGCCCTGCTGCTTCTCTGACGTCATTGCTTCTCCTTCTAACTCCAGATGAGCTCGCGGGTGTGTGTGTGCAGCGTGTGTGTGTCGCATCTGAGACCCGGCTCCGGCGGAAAGCCGGCACCAGCCTCAGAGCCGCTGGGCCACCGCACCCCCAAAGCCGGCCTGGCCCGGCCTGCGTGAGCTGGGGCTGCGGCGCCGAGACGGCGGGGGCACGCGGACTCTGATGCGCCCGGGATGGGAGTTTGAACCCAGGGTCGTGTGGGTCCTGGCAGGGACGTCAGCTAGCGCCTGGTTCGCTTGCCGCCCCTGCGAGGAGCGAATGAGTGAGCGTCAGGTCAACATGCACACACACACACGCACACACACACGCACACCACCGGGTTTTGCACTGCCGGCCTTCCGGAGAGCTGGTGCACGCGGTGGTTTTCCGTTATTGAAGTGCATGCATTGATAGTCCCGTCCTGAGAGCCTAGGAACCTTCTGGACGAGTAGGAGGCTGTGACTCTGGGGCCCGATTCCTCTGACTCCATAGGGGCCTGGGTGTGGCCTCCTGGCTGCCGTGATTAGCTTTTAGGAATGTGTGTCCCCCTTCCACCCTGTACATGTGCCTCTTTTGGTAGCAGAAGCTACAGACGTAAAGAATAGGTGGCAGAGCCAGAAGCACGCGTGTGTTTTACTTAAACCTGTATTGGAGGTGGGACGGGGGATGGGGAAGGGGACGTTTGCTGGGTTTGTGAAACACGCCTGGCTCCGTGTGTCTAGAAGGCTGACTGCCTGTCGTGTTCAGATACAAAGCCCTTGGGCTGCCACAGTCCCTGTGGTAAACACCAGAACCCAGGGACTGGCCCCTCACCTGGCCCGGAGCTGTCTGATTTGGGCTAGCCGCCTGGAACGTTCTGTCTGGCCCACGTGTGGTCCTGTCCCTGGGTGCTCTGCTGTCTGAGACTGAGCCAAAGTCTAGAGCCACTGTCTACCGATGACCAGTTTGCGGGGCCCAGAAGCACTTCCTGAAGCAGAAGTCAGCAGGAAGACAGGGTCCCACTGACTCGACCCCACGTCCCCTCTGCGTGGCACCCGGGCTGGGCGTCCTCTAAGCTGGGACGAGGCAAGTCAGGCTTCCGAAGGGAACGGTCGGAACTGGAGCATAGCCCGCAGGCTGGAAACTCGTGTTTGCGGCGCTTTGAGGAACCTAGTCGTGCGGTGGGGGGATGGGGGGCGTCCCCGGCTGCCCTTGAGCTCCTTCCCGCTGGCGCCGCCCGGATGGGTCCCTTCCCCGGCGGGGGGCTCGGCCCACGCAGGCCAGGATCATGTGTCCGCCGCGCCGGTGTGGGGCACTGACGAGAGCCCTCTGCGAGTTGCCAGCTTGGCCAGGCTGGTCCCTGTCACCAAGGACAGCGAGGACTGATGGCCCCAGCCCTGGCTGGTGCCGGCCGCGCTGGAGGGTGGTTGCAGCCATGGACCGTTGCCACCCAGTGTCCTTGGTAACAGGAGCTGGGGGAGGGTCAGGGCAGCCTCGGCAGCTCCTGGGGTGCAGTTGGCCTGCCCCCCAAGGTCCCCGGGGCATCTCAAAGGAGGAAAGACAAGGCCACACTCGTGGGTGGCGAATGACTTCTCCCTGCCACGGGCAAGTTAGAGGAGGCCCAGTCACGGTGGCAGCCAGGCTGAGGAGTGACGTGGCCCGTGCGACGCTCGGCATGGCCAGGTGCGGCACGGTGGTGGCTAGAACTATGGAGCTAGGAGCCCTGAGGTGGGTCGTGCCCCCCGCCCCCCAGCTGTCCCCTCGAGCTTGACAGGGCGGCTCCCGTGGTGGGGGGACCCCGAGCTCCTGCAGCTCTGATGTACTTCTCAGTGGTGGCGATCTAAGAGAACCCTCGGCTCTGGAGACCGCAGCCCAGCAGCCGGACCTCCTAGTGACGGGACAGGCCAGGGAGGTCCCTCCGCCACCTGTTCGCAGAGCGCTGGTGCCGGGGCTGGCGGGCAGGGACGCCTGCAGAAGCCTAGGCTCTTGTACCTGCGTCTGCCTGGCTACCGGGCCTGTCCGGGACGATAGGGAAGGTAGAGCGAACCAGAAGGGCCAGTTGAGAATCTCTGGTCTACAGCCACTCCCCTGGGGGGCGGCAGGGGTGGGGGGCACCCTCCTGGAGTGGGACCCAGAGAACAGTGCCAGGCCCTCCCATTGGGCTCCTGACTGGGGAGTGCTCTGCCCCTTGTCTGAGGAAGAAGTGTTGACTGATCTCAGAAGCCCTGTACTTTTTCTGTGCTTGTGTTTAAATGTGAATTGTGAACTGTCTCGTGTTTGCATTAAAGGAAATGGAACCTAACAGATCATTGTATTCTGATGGCGTGAAGGGACTTCCTTTGTCAAGTGACAGCTCGTTTTTTTCCTTAAGGTACCTGTGGTCCACCTTCCTCCCCACTCCCCCCACCTCCCACCCCCGCCCGAGGTGTTTCTCCAGAAGGTTAGAGTTCCTGAAGGTTAGAGTTCCTGCGTTTCTTCTGTTGATGAAAGGCTGGGCTCGATGTCAGGGCCCCTCCCCGGAGCTGCCGGGGGATGAGCAGAGGTCTGGGGGTCACCCGAGAGGGCAGAGGCAGGCCTTACACTCCTGATTCCACAGCCCGCTGCTCCTTCATCAAAGAAGTCCAGTATTTAGGGCGGCTTCGGGTTGTGTGGAGTCTTTTGGGTCAAGCACGCCATCGGTCGTGCAGCTGCGCAGAGTGGCCCGTCTGGGGACAAGCGCGCCCTTGTCATCCCCTTACCGCTTGGCTTGCAAACCGAGAGCACCTCCAGACCGCTGGGGGTGAGCAGGATGCAGTGGGCGTGGGGATTTCCCCATTGAGGTAGGTGGCCCAGACACAGTAAAGAAGTTCTTCGTGGCTAGCCAGGGGCTACGCGGTGGCCCTCCCGGCCTTGCCACTTGGGTGTCGCTGCTGGGGCCCACAGCTGCAGTGACCTTTGCGTGGAGGGGGACAGGGACGCAAGGCCAGCATTTCTTCTGTAGACTTGGGGTGGGGACTCCAGGGCTTCTCTAAAGTCTGTCCCCTTCCAGCTCTAGGACTCAAGGTCTGGACAGAGCCCCGCGCCTCTGTGGAGCTGCTGCTGACTCCAGTGGCTCCGGCCCTTCCCCCATCAGCATTTTCTTAAGCTTAAGACTGAGGAGCATTTTGGATTTTAAAATCCGAGTACTTACCCCCATCATTTTGGTCAAGACACTGAAGACCTGGTTTCTGGCGTTCAGGATTTAGTAAATGAGTTAAATCTTGTAAAGACACTTTATGTGTATTAACTATGCTTGGCACATAAAATAACAGGTATGGAGGGTTTAGTCATCTTCCCCAAGGGAAAAATTAGAAAAACTTAAAGAAATAAGACCATGGAGCAAACATATTATTTTAATTACAGATCGAAATACAGTGTATCAGATGGGGCAAATACAATACTGTACCGGTTTTTAAAAATCGGAGCCATGAATGTTTTACATTCTAGTACACTTAAATAAAAGAACTGCTTAGGTAACAACGGTGCACTTCAAGTTGTGTTAGAGACGGTTGTGTGCCAGGCACACACACAGGAAAGGGGCTGTTGTGCTGCTTGCCGATGGGGCGGGCATGGCTGGGGCTGACCGGGGTGGGGGGCCCCCCCGTGGGCAGAGTGGGTGGTAGCACAGGCCCCTGGGGCCCCGCCACCCCCTCCCCACCCCGTCCACGCCGGCCCGGTGAGGGGGAGCAAGCCAGGGAGCACGGTGGTGTGTCACGGAACAGCAGGGGAGCGGACAGGGGTCTCCGAGACAGGAGAATCCTTGCCGCCGCCGCTAAGAGGGGAGGGCGGGCTCGCTCGGGTGTGGACAGCAGCAGTGAGGGACGGCAGGGGTGAGGCGCGGCAGCCAGGGAGCAGCGGACGGACGGCCCTGGGACGGCCCCGCGGAGGCCCAGTGCGGGGTCCCGCCAGCCCCGGGCGGGGGTGGGGGCTGGGAACCGCTGCTGCCGCCGCCACCGGCCTGGAGCGGCCTGGGGAGGCAAGCACCTGTGTCGGGGGGGCGGCGGGACCCCGCTGGTCCAGCGACCCTATTCCAACCCCGCTGCAGGTGTACGGCAGGAAGTTGGCTCGAGCCTTGTTTGACAAGGTCTCACCCAGTCAAGCAGAAGCCGCCTCAGGTGACTAGTCTAAACATAAAAAAGGACATAGGAAAATAAAGGCATGTTTCTCTGTTTTAAAAATACCTTCTATGTACACAACAGTAACGGGTGCAGAAGGCCCTGGGCGCGACGAGGGCCGGAGGCCTGGCAACGGCGCTGCACCCGACGCCACAGTCAGGCCCAGAGGCCCGTGGAGCCCGTGCGAAGGGCCGAAAGCAGCCCCATGGCCAGCGCGGTCTGTAAGGGACCGGGGGGTTCTGAAAATGAAGGGCTTACCTCAGAAAGAAACGGGGGACCCCTTACCCCTACACCTCGCGCCCACCCCCGGAGCCGCGGCGAGTTGGCCGTCGCAGCAGAGCACGGAGCGGAGGGAAATGGTTCACGAAACAAAGCACTTGATGACAGTGGGCGTGGTCACCTAACCACACAAACGGTCGCGGCGGGGAGTGCCATCCAGACTGGGAAGACATCGGGCCTCATCCTAAAAGACAAGATCACAAGCTACCATCCCGTGCCTGAGCCGCCGAGCGGGAGGTCCTGGCCGGCCGGAGTGCCCACGAGTGCTGGCCTTGGGCGCCCCTCAGACGGAGGTGTGGACGGGGGTGACCGAGTGGGACGGCGAGGAGCCCCGCTCCGATGAGGACGAGGCGCGCGTGGCCAACTCCCGCTGCAGGTCCTCCACGCGCTTCTGCAGCTCCGCCTTGATGGCCAGCAGCTCCTTGAGATTCTGGTGGACGGGCATCTGGGGACAGAGAGACGGTGGCGGTCAGGGGCCCTTCTTGGCCCCTACTCGGCACCTGCTCTCCCTCAGCTAGCAAGCCCAGAGATCCAAGGCCCCACTTCTCCCTCCTGAGGCTCCTGGGCTGGCGTGAGGCACACCAGGAAGGAATGTCACCATGTCGGGGGCTCTCCTTGCCTTGCCCTCTTGCCTCCCCTTGTCCCCAAGCCAGTCTGCACAAAGCAGCTATAGGCCTGGGTTCTGAGCCTCAGCCAGGCTATGTGATGCCTACCCAGCAGCCTCCAGTGGCTTCTTTCTGCCGTCCTGACCTTGGCCTCAAAACCCTATGGTCTGACCCCAGCCAGCCTCTACTCCCCTCTCCCCAGGTCCTGCCTCTTTGCCAGTCCTGCATTCTAGAATCTTCTAGGATTTGATAGATGCCAGGCCTGCGCTGTCCCTTCTGGCTGTAGCACTTTCCCCCCAACCCTTTGCTTCCTCCCTCAAAACTCTGAGCTCCTGCATCAGGGCTGCCAATGGCGATCAGCCCTACTAGAGGGAGGGAGAGAGGCTGGGCAGGAGAGAGACAGACGGGACACGCCGACGGGGGAGTGAAAAGAGGCAGATGAAAGAACGGGGGGGGGGGGGTTGGTAACCAGCAAAGAACAAGCTCCTGACTTCGTCAAGCCACAGGAAGAAGGGGAGGCACCACGATGTGAGTCTGATGCCAGCGGCGGCCCCAAACAAGGGAAACTTACCTTATTTGCTACTAATCCCAGAGGCCACCATTAGGTGAGGTCTTGGGGACTATCTGTATTATTTTCTTGTTCTCAGGATCACTTTCTTCCAAGTGAATCAGACGAGGGAACCTTCTGCAGCAGCGGCCCTGGAGAGGGGCAGCCCATGTAGGGGAGTGCCCGGGGCCTGAGATGCCCATCGGACATCTCCGGGCAGCCTTTCCTCCGAGGCCACTTATATAAATCCAAGGCCTGCTTGTTTGAGGAAATGCCCCTGGCTAGCTAGGTGCCTCGGCCAGTGGGTCCCATGTCCGCCACAAGACAAAAGGGCCCCAAAGGAAACAAGAATGCTGCTCGGCCCTCCTTCCACCCGGCAGACAGTCTAGCCCCCTCCTCCTCAGACCAAAGGGGCCAAATGGGCTAGTCCTCTGCCTTTCCTCCCCCCCAGTCCTGCGCAACTAGTGCTGCTGGAGGGAGCCGCCCTACACACCATGTGGCAGCCCAGCCTACCCACCTTTCTGGCCTCCAGTGCCCCCAAGGCCCAGCCTGCTCCCCCGTGGGCCCCGGTGCTGGCCACACTCGGGACAAGACATGGGTGGCCCACAGCCCACCTTCCAGTTCTCCCTTCTGTAGAGCACGGCGCAGGAAGAGCTCCTGTGCCACAAGGTCTCAGCATGGAGCCACTGCCGGAGAGGGGACGTGACCCCCGACCCTTCCATGAGTGCAGGCCAGGCAGTGAGAACGGGCCAAGCCACGGCTCCCGTGTCCTACAGAGGTCCGTGTGGACAGCACCCAGAGGCCTGCCAGAGATCTCGACTTAGAGCAGCGAGGTCCGCGGCTCCTGCTCCTGTCAAGGTCATTGCCGCAGGCGAGAGGACGGGCTGGCTGGCCTTCAGGGGCCCGCAGTCCGTGAGCGCGGGGAGCTCACGCTGCAGGAGGAAGAGCTCGGGCCCAGGGGACGCCCTTGGCTTCCCTGCTAAAGTTTCAGAAATCCCACCTGCCATCTGTCCTCTGTGTCACCCAGAATACTATTTGCTAACTCTGATTTAAATAAAGTGACTTTCATACACTCTACCCCAGAGCCTGTCTTCCTCGTTGCTATGACACACGAAACCGAACCGCCCGGGGAGAAAAAGCGAGGAGGTGCTGGCGAGCAGATGCTGGCTTGCATTCCTGAGTCAAAGGGACTCCAGTGACGAGAAATAAGGGCTTAAGGGTCCCCTGGGGCTGGCATTCTGAAGCAACTGAGGTCAGGAAGGATTGTGTTCTGGAAGTGGCCCGGAAAAGGGCAGTCTAGGCCTGTTCTCGCACTTCTGTGGCGGTGAGTCACCGCAGAAGCTGCTGACGGGACTGGCGACACCCGGCTCCCTGAGGTCTCTCACATGTGGTCCTCGTTTGGGGAATGAGCCCATCTAATGTAACAGGTAGTTGTTAGTCCAGGGGAAAACCCCTAGCACAGTACAGAGTGTGAGAGAGAAGGAGAAATCAGCTGTCGCCACAGCCTGATGAAGGTAAACCGGAGCTTGGATGAGGGGACAGTGGGGACAGACAGCTGGAGCCATCGGGCGGCCCTGGGAGGCCAGCCGTGGGCACAGTGGGCTGTTGTACGAGCAACTTCAGCCGCGTGACCAGGGAATGGTGAGTCGCCGGGGGATGGGTCACTCGGAGGAGGGAAAGGGACAGGATGTGGGGACCATGCTTGTGAGTCGCGGACCCGCGGCGCTAACAGGATGGACGCCCATCAGCGGAACGTTTGGAGCTCGGTAGGGACGGCTCACTGCCCACAAACGCAGAAACCTGTATTGCCCAAAGACGTTGCCTTCTGTGTACGCTTAGCTCCCACGGGGAACAGAACAGAGACTACGCCCCTCCCGCTTCAGCTGGTCCTCAACCAAGAAAACATTTTCCAACTCTTAGAAGTTGGCACTAAACCAAGAATCCATTTGGAGGCTAGAAATGTGCTCTGGCCACGTTGGCCATGAGGTCCCCTGCGCGCTGCCCGGTGCCGTCACCGCCTCGGCAGCAGCCAACGGCCCCTCCCCCGTGAGAAGTGGGCCTGGCGCGCGGGACAGGGCGGGCCTCGCCACGGTGCGGGGAGGCAGGTTTCCGGCTGGGCAGGGCTGCCCAGAGGCGGCTCTCGGGGCGCCAGCCGCCGGCGCGGTGCGAAGCTGAGGCAGCGGAAGCGTTTCCAGACTCGGGGGCCGGCAGCCCCGTGTGGGGACGTGGAGGCCCCCAGAGCGGGAGGAAGAGCGGGGAGCGCGAGGCCCGGGGCCGGCCCCTGCTGCGACGGAAAGACGAGCGCGGCCGCGCGGGCCCCGCTCGCGGAGCTCTGGGAACCCGTCCTGAGGGGTCGGAGGGGGCAGAGCGGACTCCGAGGCTCCGAGGGGAAGACAGGGCTTTGCCAGCTGCAGTTTCGCGGACGGACACACGGCAGGAAAGAGGGAAGAGGAGGCAAGAGACGAGCAGGGGAGAGGCGGGACGGGCAGCCGGCGGCTCGCCTGGCCGGAACCGGGGCTGAGCCGACAGTGACGGAGGCGCCCGTCAGGGAGGGAAGGTGACTGACGAGAGGGTCCCTCCGAAGTTCAAGCACCAGGAACCGCAACGTGAAATGAGCTGCTGGGTCTCCTGCGTGCCGAGTGGGGCCCGGGACTTGCCGTGGGGTCACCGGCCGCCCGGACCCGTGCGCCGAAGCGCCGAGCCCCGCGGGCACAGGGCGCGGCCGTGCTCGCCGGTGACCCCGCCGCAGCGCGGGCGTCGGCGCGCGCCCTCGTCCTCAGAAGGGGGGGACCGGGACGCGGCCACGCACGTGCAAGGGAGACAACAGGGGGAGGGGGGGGGCGGGGGGGGAGAAAACCTCCACAAGCCGTGGAGGGAAGCCCGGAACACACTCCTCCGCGGCGGCTCTCACGAGGAACCAGCCCGTCAGCAGCTCGGTCTCGAGGCTTCTCATCTCAGGACCCTGAGCCCGCGCATCTCCCCCGCGGGAGCGCCCCCGCCCGTGCTCCCCGAGACGGCGGCCCTAGCGCCCCGGGACCGGCCGTGCGCGGGGACGGCGGGGACGCGGAGCGCGGCCAGGGGCCGAGGAGGACGGTGAGCGGAAAGGCGCGCGCACCTGTGCCCGAGAGCAGCGACGACAGCGGACGAGGCCCCTGAAGCCGCCGCCGGCAGACGGCCGCGAGACCCGACAGACGTTAGACTTAAAAAGAACCTCGCCAGAGAGTCCCCCGGCCACGGAGGGGGGCCGCCTCCATCGGCAGCCCCGGGAGCGCCCAGGCTCGGGGAGGCGCCCGGGGAGCCGGAGCCGGCGGTGCCCGCGCACCACGGCCGAGCACGGCCGGGCCGCCGGGTCCTGCCGGGTCCTGCCGGCCGCTGTTCGGAGATCTTCGGTCTCGGAAGGATGGGACGGCGGATGAGCGTGCTGGGGACGGGGACGCTCTACCCTTTCAGCACGTGCCCTCTTCCTACCGGAGTCTGCAAATGAACGGAGCCCCTAGAAAGCCCGAGGGCGAAACGCAGTAGCCGCTGCCGCTGGCTTTAGCAGAAGACAGAAGTGCCAAGATTTTTAATCTAGCGAACAGCTTCAGGGTTGGTGTGTGAAAAGAAGGTGCTGGGCTAGAACATGAACACACAGGATTAAAACCTGAGAGGGGAGGGCAGAAGGAGCGTACGCTAATACCCAGCATGCACGCATTTCTACACCTGTATCTCTGCTTAGAAAGACATGATTTTGCAAAGAACAAAAAGCTACCTGAGGCCGCATTCGTGGGTTCCAGCGCACATAGTAGTTTACCCACAGTTCCAAGTGACTCAGACTAGCAACAGGATACAAGACGTGGTTTTCATAATTCACAAAGAAAGGATTAGAAAATTCTTCAAGCTGGCTATTGACATAGGACCATAAAGATATAGTCTTCGTATATACATCCTGAAAAACAAAAAAAGGAATACATTGAAATAAATTCAACTTTTTTTCAGATCCTTGAGAATTTGCATTATAGAGAGAAAAGGCCTTGGATAAAAGGAGTTCAAAGGCTGAAAAGTTACAGAACATTTGCTAAGCCCCACCCCCATCCCTTACGCTCCGCCATCGCCTCATGCCAGGGACAGCAGGGAAACATACACTGGTTCCTGTCCTGGTAAAATGCATTGCTCAGTTAGGTGACATCTGGCGACCATGTCAGTGTGAAGGCAAGATGAGAACTTTCTAAAAAGCACGGGATGATGGGGCCCGTCCATAACAAATACAGTCTTTATTTCCAGTTTGCAGTTTTGCTTTTGTGACTGGGGTAGAATTCCCAGATAAGATTGCTTTCCCCGGAAAATCATGGCTATCCGGGGGGAAAACACTCCGGGGTGGCAGGCGGGTGAAGCCTCCCACCGAGAAGCACATGCCCACTTGAGAAATGTGGGACTACCTGCGCCGCTCCCCTGAGTGGGACGCCGGAACCCACAGGCTGGGTAGGATGGGTCGGTGTTAGACACGGACCAAGCACAGTGACAACGTCAAAATTAGAAAACTGTAAAGCCGGCTGACTCCCACAAGCTAGACACAGAATTCCATCAGGACCTTTTCCTATTTATATACTCTGTGTTTCTAAGAGAAACACCAGCGAGAATTCAAGGGGCTCTGAAGAGCCACAGTCATCAACACAGGCGGTGCCAGCCCGGGAGGGACAGACATGCGCATCAACAGCGGGAAGACGATACAGAAACAAGCCCTCACCTAGGCAGTCCCCGATTTCCAAGCTGGGCACCGAGAGCCTTCGGTCTGGGGGAGAGAGTCTTCTCAACAAACGGCTGGGATGACCGGTTAGCCACAGGCAAAAGAATAAATTTGGACCCATACCATACAGTGCACGCAAAAAGAACTGAAACACGGGTCACAGGCCTCAATGGAAGGGCTGAAACTATAAAACTCAGAAGAAAACACGGGCTCAACTCTTCACGACCTCAGGCTGGGTAACGGCTTCCTGCATAGGACCCCAAAAGCACAGGCAATGAAAGGAAACAAATTGGGCTTCAGGAAAATTAGACTTGTGTGTTTTAAATGAGACCATCAAAAAGTGAAGAGACAATGCACAGAGTGGGTGACAATTTTTGAAAATCATATATCTGATAAGGGACTCGCATGTATCCCAAGTTCTAAGGAAGTCTTATGACTCAGTGATGAAGGCAGCCCAGCTGCAAACGGGCGGGGGTCTGAACGAACAGTTGTCCACAGGAGCTATGCGGAAGGCCAAGATGCACGCCGAAACATGCTCGCACTGCCATCACTTGCCAGGGAATGTACCCCAGAACCCACAATGAGATACCACGGGGATGGCTAGAATAAAAAAAATACACAAGTGTCTGCGAAGAAGTGCGAAAAGAGGCCCCTTCGACCTTGCTGGTAAGATACTGACTCTGGAAGAACAGTCTGCGGTTCTTCAAAAGGTTAAACACGCAGTTCCCATGTGACTCGGCAACTGCACTTCCGGTTCCGACGGCGGGGGGGGCGCGTGTCCACACGAAATCCGCACGTTCGAATGTCCGCCCGCAGCGGCGCGCTCGTCAGAGCCCAGAGCAGCAACGGCCGCGAAGTCCGCCGGCGGCCGACCGCAGCCGCAGCTCGTGGCCTCTCCCTAGCGTGGAATGTCGCTCGGCCAGAAGAAAGGCACAGAGTTCGGACACCTGCCGAAGCACGGGCCTGGACGACATGACGCCACTCACGGAGGACAAATGTTCGCTTCCACTCACGCGGGGTGTCCGTAATTGGTGAATCCGCACGGACTGCAGGCGGATCGCAGCTGCCCGGGACAGGGGCAATGAGGAACGGGGAGAGACCGCTCACGGGGCCGGGCTCTCTCTTTGGGGTGATGAAAAGTCTAAGGGGTTTATGAACTGAGGTGGTGGTGGCTGCACGCTCTGAATACACCAAAAACCACTTTAAAAGGGCGAGTTGTATGTAAGTCATAGATCAAGAGAGCTGATTTTTTAAAATATACTTTGTCAAAAAAAAAAAAAAAGACCATTGGGGTTTAAATTCTACATGTGAACTTCATTCTGTTGATTTTCAAAAAAAGCTTTATTGAGATATGAGTCACATATCGTAAAATTCACTCTAAAACTTTTAACTTTTTTTCAAGAGGTTAACAGGACCCTATCACCTGGGCCAGTAGGAATGTGGACCTTATCCTGCCCACAATGGAAGCCACAGGTTGCTGGAGGTCAGAAATGAAGGGAGCAAAGTTCATTTCCAGACAGTGGCCTTAGTCCACCATGAACTAGGCTGTGGGGCAGTGACAAGTGGCCAGATTAAGAAAGAATCTCTTCAGGGAGCCTGGGTGGCTCAGTCGGTTGAAAGTTGGGACCCTTGATTTCAGCTGAGGTCATGATTTTGGGGTTACCGGATCGAGCCCCACATCAGGCTCAACCCTTAAGGCAGAGTCTGCCTGTCCCTCTCCTGCTCTCTCCTTCCTAAGTAAATAGTCTTTTTTTTTTTTTTTTAAGAATCTCTTGTGGGGAGCAGCTATGGCAGCTGGGGGAGGGAGGAGGCAAATGCTAAGGCATCTTGAGGGGCAAAGCTGCCCTCTAGGGAGATGCAGGGGAGCAGGGGAGCAGCAGCACGATGGTAATTAGACTCCAAGATGGGACAGACAGTGACCGAGAGAGAACAGAGTTTGGGGCAGGAGGAAGACCGAACTGGGTCCAGGCAGGCTCCCGGGTGACAGAAGAGCTAAAGGGAGGAGACTGAGTGGGGTGTGGACATGGAACGAGGGGGCGACAGCTGTGGGGAGGCTGTAGAGGGAGGTGGGTGCTGGCGACTATTTTCTCCAAAATTCAATAATGTTCTGATGTGCTTATTAGTCTACAGGTGGTGGCCCTTTTCTGTTAACCAGAAGACACTCTAAGCTGCCTTTTCCCAATGCTTCCTCGTGATCATTTCTTTCATTTATCTCAAAATGAGGAGGAAAGGGGCACCTGGGTGACACAGTCAGCTGAGCACCAATAACTGGTTTCGGGTCAGGTCGTGGGATCAAGCCTGCCTTCGGGCTCTGCTCTCAGTGCAGAATCTGCTTGGGGTTCTCTCTCCCTCTCCCACTGCCCTTCAAGCTTGTGCTCTCACACTCGCTCGCTCTCAAATAAATAAATCTTTAAATTAAAAAAAAAAAAAACAACTTAGGAGGAAAGAGGGGAAATAGAACTCGGCCAGACGAAAAAGGAAGTCTGGCTCGCTACCTAGCAGGAAGTTCCGGGATCACCTACAGACTTCAACCCTCCTAGGTCTCTGCGTACCTGTCACCCTAATGGAATGGACAGTGAAGAGCAGAATCACATCATTTTGGAGTCAGTGTGGTAGAAAGTACACGAACTTGGGGTCTAGGGGTCCAAGGTCTAGAACTGACCGTACAAAATCTTAGAGTCCTCAGACAGCTGTGGGCTTGCTTCCCAGTCCCCATAATGGAAGGGGCCTATGTCCGACCACATGGAAGATCAGACACACGTGCTGGGGCATCTCATGTGACCCCTCATTTACAAACAGCAGCAGGGCCAGACCCAGGTCCCCTCTCCACCCAGTACCCCCCGTTCCACAGTGGCACTTAATGGGAAAGGCCCCTGAGCCATGGGCAGTAACAGACAGGATGGCGTGCACTTACCTCTTTGAACCGTTGCTGTTCACAGTTGCACAAAAAAGTCCCGAAGAGACAGCTATATAGATGGTCCAAAATTGTGATCAAGAACAGCTCATTAAACTCGAAAGCCGACGGAAACTTAAATGGAAAGAGAAGTAAGGTTTAAAGTTCAATTTCTACAACACAGTGGTAGGAATTTTCGGTGAAAGCTAAAGTACAATTTGGAATACAGCTGAAGGTTAAAAGGAAGACTGAGCCATGTTGGATTTCACTTCCTACAGCTTCCGGTCCAGGCCCACGGAGCCGGCGCTAGAACACCTGCAGCTGGGAGAAGAGCCCGCAGCCGCCCTTCTGCCGGAAGCAAGGAGAGAGCGGGACGGAGCGCATGGAGCCGCTATTCGCACACACCGGCCAGCTGCCCAGAAGGGAAACAGACAAAGCCAGTTCGACTACGGTCCCGGCTTTCTGCCTGGGGCTACGTTTGGAGTCCAAGAAGGGAGAGGGGTTCCCAGGCACAGCAGGTACCAAAAGAGATTCAAGAAAGAACGGAAAGGCTATTATCTAGTAAAGAAATAACTCGTGATTAAAAACCTTCCCACAGAGACAAGTCCACGAACATACACCCCCAAATCCTTACCAACATCTGAACAAACTGACGCTGGCAATATATACAAAAGGTAACACAACATGATCCGGTGGGGTTTAGCTCAGGAATGCAAGGCTGGCTTAACATTTGAAGATGAACATTAAAAAATAGTAATTACTGTAATTCACCACATTAACAGCATAAGAAAATCACATAATCATCTCAATTATTGGTTTAGGTCATTCTCAATGGGTTTTTTGCGGAATTCCAACAAGGACTTTACCATTGCCGGGAGGTTCTAGCCAGTACCTGGCATTTAGTAGCTGTAAGGAGATGGTCTGGAAACGACAATAATGATTAATGATGGCAACGAAGCTCCTGGGCAGGCGACAGTGGGGCGCCTCCCACGTGCCAGTGCCCCAGCAAAGTACCCAAGGCGGCAAAGGCCGCTGGAACCACCCAGCAGAGCTTTAAGTACATTTTCTTTAAAGTATGAAACTGGTCCCCAGAGTGCTATTGGCACACTCTCATGACCATCCTGTCATCTCTAGAGAGACAACCACGGTCACCGATGGCCGGATTACTTTCCCAGGCTAGGGACAAGCTTCCCAAAGAAAAAAACGGTCCATCCAGGACCGTCCAAACTCCCCCTGCATTCGCTCTCTTCCTCCCCGGCCGCTCATCACATCAGCGGCCGTGCGGACTTCTGCTCGGCCGCCCTGGATGCGGGTGGGCCTCTCTCTCCATCTTACGGACTGTTCCCGCAGAAACACAACTCTCTTCTGCGGAGCCCCCTCAGAATGCCACTCCTTCAGAAACCTCTGGAAACTAGCCGTGGTGGTGGTTCTTAGATGAACTACATCAACTAAATCTGGCTGAAATGTTGATGATGATAGCTACTGATGAAGCCTCTCTCAGGGCCTTGAACTTGCAAATCCACCAGTGGCCTCACATTCCAAATGGCTATCCTTTAAACGGCCTAGCACATCATGTCTACTTTTCCCAGCATTTTTCTATGCAGTTTAGTTATACTCTAGTTAAGAAATTATTGGCACCACAAAATTTATGAATGTTAAGCAAATATATAACATTTATGTACACTGAAGCTTTATCAAATCAAGGATAGAAATGGAAGATCTAGATTTTATTTTCATTTAAATTACACATTTACTAACAGGACAGGGAAGCTTCTATGGACACATTTCTGAAGTCAAATGAGTCTTTACTGCTAACTCTGAGCCTGCCTGCTCCTGGGAGCTTGGCTGGGCATGTTCTAGCAGCCCTGACTCTAAGCCTTATTCTGGCCAAGTGGATCCCAGCGCCGGTAGGTCTAGGTCAGGCGGGGCTTGGCCTCTGCCTGTCAGCACCCCCGGAACCAGGACACAAGAGCTGCACCTTCGGATGCTCGCCGGGACTGCTGGTCCCATTCAAATGGCGTTGCGACCTCACGCTCAGTCCAGGAAATGCTTCATTAGAGGAAGCAGCAACAGCTAGAGTAATACGAATAGAAGATTAAGTCTTGTGATTTGCAATTTCTTTTGGCCTCTTCTCCTGGAAACTATACCATCTGCCTAAAAAGAATGGGCTCAAAAACTCTAGAAATCCACAATGAAATTCTGCACGTCTTGAGGAACAAAAATATGAACCACTATTAAACCTACTCAAAAGGGCAGAGTCTATTAAACTACGGTTATTGTAGAATGTTTGAGACTCTTTTCTGACGAGCCGCTCAATTCCTTTCCCTTAGATCCTTGTCTATCAATTTGTGCTCACAGCCTAGTTCACGTTATCCTGAGATTTCGAACGATTTAATGCGGATTTAGCTTACTTGATTTAGCAGTAGGCAACCTCCAAATAAATTAATCTCATTACATTAATGCATCTTTCCTAACAAGCTACATGTCGCATCCACTTGTAACTTAACTGATAGACTGAGTGGTGCTCTTTCTGCTTCTATTGCATTAACCATGTTGTTTTAAGAGACGTTAATTATACACGTTTCATGGACAGGAGCTGAGAGGCATCTGAAATCTAATCTAAACCCCTTGTCTTTTTTTTCCCCTTAAAATCCAATAACCAGCACAAAAATGATCTAGATTAAACACGAAAATAGGGACAAAACATTATGAGGAATGGAAGGCAGTTTGCGGATACTACACATGCACATGCATGCACTTGGCGTTTGGGAGGAAGGAGATACTTCACATCAACAAAAGTAGTGCTTATCCCCTCAGAAGCATCATTTTTTGTGTGTGTTCAACCTTGTTACACAATTTTTCTAAAATGCATTTTATACTTTTTTGTTTTAATCTGAATGTAACCATCATTTAATTTTGTTGTTGGTTCAGTTAATACAAACAGCAAGAAGTTCACAGTGCTACATAACAGTATGACCCCTGGCCAGCCTCCGTGCTTTCTGAGTGTGTGTTCACTACCAACCGTCACTCATCCCACCGGTGCCCACCTCTGAAATGCCCCTCCACCCCCACCAGCCCTCCAACTGGCTGCTCTGAATCACGTGTGACCTGGTGCCTGGAAAGCACGAGAGCCCCATCAGTCTGGGGAAGCTGGGCCTAAAAGTAAGAGGAAGGTCTAAGTGCCAAGGACTCTAGGAGGTCTTCGCTAGCTGATCAGAACTCAACCCCCCCCCCCTTTTTTCTTATTTCTGAAAGCATGCCTGCTCTCTCTAGATGCTTGGTACTGAGATCCATGAGGCATGCAGACTCACAAATCAGACTGTGTTTTAGTAATACCCCCACACCCAGTGCCACCCTCCCTCCAGTGTCAGCAGCTCTGGGCAGGCCTGAGAATTTTCATCTCTACGTGCCCAGGGGAAGCTGAGGCTACCGGCCCCGGGACTGCGGCAGGATGGAGCCTGTCGTCTGGAGGCTGGTCTTCTGCCTCACTGGCACCTCAGAACGCACATGGGGAATGTTCCAGAATGACATACATCTGGACTTCTCCCTCGGCCCACAGGAGGAAGGGTGTGCAAGGAAGGGGGCCCAAGCATGTGCACCTTTAAAAGTTTCCAGGCGCTGACAGTGTGTCCACAGGTACACAGTGAGGCGGGGGTCCCTCAGATGGCTCCTGAGCAATTGCTGCTGGAAGGGGTCTGGGCCGAGAGGCAGTAGGGCAGCAGTGCACCGTAAGTGGGCTCAGCCTCTCTCCTGCCCACTGCCGCCCCCCACCACTAAGGGTGGTGCACGATGAAGGATTTCACAGATAGTCGTACCTCCGACTTCCCGGGCTTAGAAAGCAGAGATCCTTTGAAAAGATCCTGGGGTGATGGTAATAATGTGGTCAGGAGGCTGTCGTGAGTGCCATGGCTGCTGATGGAGTCACTAGAGGTCGCCAACAGTCTTTCCAGCTGGACCTCTTCCCGTGACTAAGGCAGCCACGGCCAGACCTCCGGGCCAGTAGGAAGGAGAGCACCCAGGCCATGGCTCTCCACCCTCTGACTCTCTCCCTGTGCAGGCTCTGGGGAGACTACCTGTTTTCTATTCTCTCCGTCTAGGTCTCTATGTGTCTATCTCTCTCTGTGTCTGTGTATGTGTCTCTGTGTGTCTCTCTGTCTCATTCTCTCCTCTGTATGCCTCTCTGTATGCCACTCTGTCCCTGCCGCTCTGTCTGGCACTCTGGCTTGATCTCCTATCCTGAGGATAAGACCCCAAACTTGGGCTCAGGTGTTAGAGACCAGGGAATAAACAGCATAGGCCTCAGGGCCTGCTTTAAACTGAAGCCGTGGGGGCCCAATACACTTAGGGAAGGGGGATCCCTGTGTGGCCACCTTGCATACTGGGGCCCTGTGCCCTGGGGTTTGGAAACTAAGCACCAGTAACTTCCTACCTACCTCTGCTTCCCGGACATTCCCTGCCCTCGGCGGCACTGCCGCGGGGCCATGGGGGCCCAGGCCAGGCGGGCCCAGGCCAGGCATGCAGACTCCTGGGTTCCCAGGGCTGGCATCCCCTCCCCTGCTGTCAGTTCTGTCACATCCCTGTTTCAAACACTTGGCCTGCTCAGCAGGGGACCGTGCCTCTTCACCCAGACAGAAAGGGAGCACGAGCAGCAGAATGGCAGAAGCAAGGCCTTGGTCGGCAGAGCTGGTGGACAGAAGACTGACAAAAGCATTTGCACAAGAACAGGAACTTTTGGTGAGAAATGATAGTCTCTAATTTTCTGCTTATACTTCTAAGTGAATTAGAATCAAACCGAGTTAAATAACAGAAGGGTCCCCTTTTTACACACATACACGTGTTCATTTTGAACGAACATTAATATTTATCTAATCTTCAATTTTAAGTCAGAAATATACTTGAAATTTCTTACCTGTCTTGTCATTTGCCAAACACAATCAATGAACTGAAGAAATATAGGGGATCGGTCAGCATCTGCGTGGTTGTCGTTGCCGTGGCCCACTCTCTGAGAACGAACGGGAGGTTAAACATGTGAATGCATGCCACAGTTCTCTCAAAAGTCACTTAAAATTGCCTAGTGGCAAGCATTATTTGTTATCTGTATGTCCCAAGACCTAACAGGAAACACAACTTCAGTGTACTGTACTGTTATGTGTTGACTTTTATAATTCACTTTAAAATAGTGGAGATCAAGAAGTTATAAGCAAGTGGCCAGTAAACGTTTCAGTCCCAATGCTAGGGTCAGGCCGGGCCACAGTGCCAAGTGCACAGTGTCAACGTGGGACTACCGACTAGCAGCTCAGGAAGCACATTACGATGGCCATTTCCTCCACAGGTGGAAAAATAGGTCTTCCCACTTTTCCGAAATGTCAGGAAGTCTGAGAATCAAATAATAATCTATACATTTTAACCAATTCTACAGGACTCAGAGAGCCCCACAAATCCCACACTTGAAATGGTAAGGGGGAGTCCTTGCTCAAGGCAGCCCAGTTCTGAGACATACTTGATAACCAACAGTGCATTTCACACCTTTCAGTGTTGTAGAGCTACTCATGGATTCCTGATAAAAGAACTTCAAAAACAAACACGACAAAACATTGGAAATGTCAAGTTAAAAAACAGCTCAAGAGTGAAGATTCAAAGAGAAGGCTCAAATACTCTGGTGACGAAGCAAAAGGACGAGAAGGAAACATTCCAAAGATATAATGCAACTACTACATAGAAAGCGTGAGAAGTACTGGGTCTAGGAAACTGCCAGTGGGAGAGACATAGAAAGGAGGAAATCCAGGCCTCACAGTTACAGTAGTTGGGTCTTACTGGTTTTCAATTGTGGTGAAACATACAGAACGTCAAATGGGCCACCTTAACCAGTTTGTGCACACAGCCCAGTGGGATCAAGTAGGCTCAGTGCTGGGAGCCAACCCCACCGTCCATCTTTCCAATGTGAAACTCTTCCCCGTTAACTCCATGTCTCCCCACCCTGCTGCCACCAGTGTACTTTCTGTCCCTGTGCATGTGACTGCTCTTGGTCCCTCTTATAAGGGGACTCCTACAGTATCTGTCTTCTTGTGACTGGCTTCTTTCACTCAGCAGGAGGTCCTCAAGGTTCATCTGTATTGTAGAATGTGTCAGAAATTCCTTCCTTCTGGGGCGCCTGGGTGGCTCAGTGGGTTAAGCCTCTGCCTTCGGCTCAGGTCATGATCTCAGGGTCCTGGGATCGAGCCCCGCATCGGGCTCTCTGCTCAGCGGGGAGCCTGCTTCCCCCTCTCTCTCTGCTTCCCCCTCTCTCTCTGCCTGCCCCTCTGCCTACTTGTGATCTCTCTCTCTGTCAAATAAGTAAATAAAATCTAAAAAAAAAAAAGAAAAAAAGAAATTCCTTCCTTCTTTGAGCTGAGTGACACGACCATTGTATGGACAGACCACATTCTGTGTACGTGTTCATCTGTCAATGGACACCGGGGCTGCTCCTACCTCTGGGCTCCTGTGAACCACACTGCTTGTATGCGTGGGTGTGCAAGTATCCCAGTCTGTTTTCGCTTCTTTTGGGTGTATCCCCAGAAGCAGAATCCCCGGGTCACAGGGCGGCTCTATTTTTAATGGTTTGAGGAACTGCCCTACTGTTTTCCACAGCAGCTGCAGAAGTGGCCTTATCTCTGCACTTCCCCTTTACAAGATAATCTGTAGAACCTGCTCTTCAGTGTTTAAGGCACCTTGGGAATGGTTTTGCACAGCCGCTAGCAATTTAAGATTCATTCTTTTAACAGCAGCTCACTGAATTCCGCTGGTGTACGCAAGGCATCTTGCCTGGCCCTTGGGAGTTTGGGGACATGTGGTGCTGTCCCACAGAGGCCATACTCTTGGCTACACACCTGAGGTACCAAGACAAACGAGACACAGTACCCGTGCTGAATAAATAATTCACTTGCAGTGTAGTCGTGGGAGACCAGTAAACAACAAAGGCACTGAAACGTGCCCAGGGCTTCCAAGTCTGGAATGGGTATGGCGGGGCCGCAAACGAACAAGAGCCAACCTTGGACGGGGCAGAGGGAGCAGGGAAGGCAAACCCCGCGAGTCACAGTCATGGAGGAGGAGGTCTCGTTTCGGATAAACCTTCACGGACAGAGGGAGATACCTGCTTCCTGGCTGGCCAGGGGGGCACTGCAGTAGAAGCAGTGGGAACACGGTAGGGGATACCAACAGCACCGGAGGCAGCTGGGCATGAGGCAAGAGGAGGGAGGCGAGACAAGGCTGGAAAGGTGGACTAGTCCAGATGACCGAGGGCTTCAAATGTTGAGTTGAGGAATTTGCCCACAACCGCGTGGGCCACAGGAAAGCTCAGAGGGTTCTGCGCAGCATGAGATCTGCTTCTTGGAACGCTCCGCCTGGCTGCAGCGAGGACAATGGATTGGAAGGGGACAGGTGACAGAGAAACTAGTTAGGAGGCTGCCATCACAGCCCCAAGGGAGATGGGCAGGCCGGAACGAAGGGGGCATCAGTGGCACTGAGACAGATTTGAACGCGTTTAAAGACATGGGACCAGTCGAGATCACTACGGTGTTAAGCACAGAGAAGAGGCGCAATCTGCCGACTGAGCCCTGGAGCACCCCAACACGAAGAAGTCGGGGAGAGAGGGAGGACTAGAAGATAGGAGGAAATTCAAAAGGCTGTGCAGACCTAGAAGCCAAGGGAAGAAGCAACAGCATGAAGTACTCAGGCCCTCCTCCTCACTGAGCCTAGCCCTTCCTCAGAGTCCAGGCCCAAACGCCTGACACGGACAGACTCACCTCCACAGCACAATGCTCCACCTCCGGGAAGGACATCGAGGTGCAGGGGCGGCTCGGACAACGGCCCCTGAAGGGCATGTGGCTCACAGGCTCTCCTCACGGCCGATGTACTCGGGACCGCCATGGCGGGAGCCACAGAAGCACCCCCACACCCATGGCCTGTCCTCCTGCTCTGAGCAGGTCTGAATGAGGCTTCAGGCATATTCCGGTGCCGCGCACAGTTAAGACGAAGCCCCAGTGGCTCAATGACTGGGGAAGAGCCGGAACGAACAGCCACTCAGACTAAACAAATAGCAGCCCGAGAGCGGCCGCCAGGTGACCCAGTGACCCCACTCCTACGGGTGTCCCCAGTGCGAAAGCGGCCATCGCAGTCTGAACTGCCCCAATCCCTACGCTGGAGCCCTGACCCCCAGGGCCTCGGAAAGGGACTACATTCGGAGATGGGGTCTATGAGAGGTGATTAGAAGGAAGATGGGAGGCTGGGCCCTACTCCAGCCTGACCGGTATCCTTTCAAGGAGAAGAAATTCGAACGCAAGAGGCACCAAGGAGGTGCACCCAGAGGAAAGGCCGTATGAGCACAGGGGGAGAAGGCGGCCATGCACGAGCCGAGAAGACACGGTTCAGGACAGACCAACCCTGCCAGCACGTGGATCTTGGACATCCAGGCTCCAGAACTGGGAGACTATATATTGTTATTGGCTAGGCTCCTCGGTTTGCGGTAGTCTGTGTGGCAAAAACTGGTATGCCAACGTTCGCAGCAGCATTAGTCACAAGAGCCAACTGGTGGGAATAATCCAAGTGTCCACCAACAGGAATGGATAAGCAAAGGGAATACTGGTCAGGTATGAAAAAGAACTAAGTTTTTATATACGCTATGTAATGGATAAACCTTAAAAACTGTGTTTAGAGAAATAAGCCAGTCACAGAGAGACAAATGCTATGATTCCATTTACAGGAGGCACCTAGAACAGGCAACTTGAGAAAGACAGAAAGCAGGTTAGTGACTGTCAGGGGCTGGAGGAGGGGGAGATGAGGAAGGACTACTTAATGGGTACAGGGTTTCCTTTTGGGGGGCGGAGAAATGTTCTGGAACTAGACAGAACTGGTGCCGGTACAACATTGTGAATGCACTAAATGTCACCGAACTATATGCCTTAAGATGGTTAATTCTGGGGACGCCTGGGTGGCTCAGTTGGTTAAGCAGCTGCCTTTGGCTCAAGTCATGATCCCAGCGTCCTGGTATCGAGTCCCACATCGGGCTCCTTGCTCGGCAGGGAGCCTGCTTCTCCCTCTGCCTCTGCCTGCCACTCTGTCTGCCTGTGCTCACTCTCGCTTCTCTCTCTATGGCAAATAAATAAATAAAAATCTTTTTAAAAAAAGATGGTTAATTCTGTTATATGAATTTTACCTTATTTATTTAAAAAGATACATACACTAAAAAAAAAATTTGAAAAAAAAAAAAAGAGTGCCCTACCAAAAACATACCATGCTGAGGTCCACGGAATTCTATTATGGCGATTCAGGTCTGACACAGAGCAGAAAGCGCGTGCGCGTGCGCATGTGTGTGTGTGCGCATTGTATGTGACACACACATGCACAGGCTAGAACAAAACAAGTCAGGAATTCACCTCACGGTCTCAGCTTACCAGCGCAAACCTATGTCCGAAGCTTATCCACTCCTTTTCTATGAGCGCCTCGAAGCCTTTAATGGTGCGGTAGTAACTGTCCAACATCAGCATCGCCAGAGATGTCAGCTGGGCGGTCCGGTCCCAGCCATCGCTGCAGTGCACCACCACCGACGTTTTCCCAGACTCTATCTTATCGGCGATCCTTACTGCCCCAGCAAGAAGCATCTTCGGGAAAGAAGGCACGTTAGAGCAGGCAACGTTTACTTTCTAGGACAGCAAAAACAGTTCTGCGGAGAATGTTAGAAGTTCAGGTCAATAAACCAAACAATGCAGTCCAGTGAGGCGACTCGGAGACATCAGCGCTGGGGGCGGGGACGCGTTACACCAAGGAAAATGACGACGCCAAGTGCGCTCGCTTACTACTGGGCCACAAGGTACGTTCCAAACCGGACTGAGGCAAGCATGTCCCTCAACAGAGACCACAGTCTGAATGCTGCCTGCACTGCAAAGATGCGCTTCTGCACAGTGTTGGGAAACCGCACGGATGCACAGGTCTACGGCAGGTGCGCGGGAGATCTGCACCGGGAAGCATGCCAAGGACCAGCCCTCCTCACCCTTATATACTCCAGCCAGTGCGTCCCGTCCACGCTGGAGAGCCACCGTGCCTCATCAATGGAAGGGTACACGACCTCCTTCAGTTTGCGCAGGGACTCTCTCATCACGTGGATGTTGTGGATCTCCAAGAACACAAGCTCCGCGTTGGGGTAAGCGCTTTCACTTTCGTACCCTCCGCCCTTGGCCTGTGAGAAACAAAACACATATAGCGCTGTGTCTGGGTTCACACTTCCACTGTTTCTGGTGTTATCAGAAGGAGACTGTTAAGGACGCAATAGGCCCTTCCGTGTAAAATAACCCTCCTGACCCTTGGAGGACTCGCCCCCAGCTCCTGTCACAAAGCACCACACAGTAAGCAGCTTAAAGCAACAGAAATGTCCCCTCACAGTTCTGGAGCCAAAATCAGGGTACTGGCAGGGCCATGCTCCCTCAGAAGCCCCTTGGGGAGGACTCGTCTTTGCTTCTTCAAGCTTCTGGTAGCCCCCAAGTGGTCCTGGTTTACAGACACATCACTCAGATCTCTGCCTCATCATCCCATGGCCTTCACCTCATGTCTGCCTCTTCTCTCCTTCTAAGGACCCGAGTCAGACTGGATTACAGCCCACCCTAATTCAATAGGACCTCATTGTAACTGGATTACATCTATAAAGACCTTATTTCAAAATGAGGCCACAGTTCACTCATCTACCAGGAGTTAGGTCTTCGGCATAGTTATTTATGGAGACATAATTCAACCCCTAACAATTCTCCAGCACTCATCATCAGGTTTTGAACCTTTAACAACTGGATCTTACTCAAGGCAAGTTAGATTTTTAAAGGTTCTGCTAGTGCCATCTGTCTGAACAGAAACAGTTGTACTGCCACAAAAATTTTTGTATAATAAACTATCTGTAAATCCCAAACAAGGAGGTTTAAGCAATTTCAGTAAAATAAAATGCAAATGAAAAGACCACAGCAGCATGATTTGCCATAGCCAAGGAAGGAACCCACTTGCCCAGCAGTAGACGAGTGGACAAACAAAACGTGCTCTCTCCACACAGTGGAACATTCTGCAGTCAAAGGAAGTGACTGCTGGGACACGCTGCCATAGGAGTGAACCTTAGAAACATCACACTGAGGGAGAAAATCCAGGCCCCAGAGACTGTATGTTGTATGATTCCATTGCATGAAAGTCCAGAACAAGGAAATCTATACAGACAGAAAGTAAATTAGTGGTTGGTGGGAGCTAGAGGGGGAGGGGCGAGAATGGGCAGCAGCTGCCAGTGGGCACAGGGTTTCTATTTGGGGCCATGAAAGCATTCTGGAGTTAGAGGGGGTTGCTGCACAACACTGTGAATATACCAGAAGTCACCTAGTCATAAACTTTGGGACAGATAACATAGACAGATTAATGTCATATGAATTTTATCTCCAAAAACATAATAAATGTATCTGTGAACCCAAAGACCACATCCTTCATTCTGTCTCCAACCGCTTAGCACGTGGATATTAATGCTCAGCCCTGAGCTAAATACTGGGGTGACAAGTGGAGACCCTGGTCCTCAAGGCACTCCCAGTCTGGTGGGGTAGACGGGTGAGGAGAGGGACGTGTGCAGCGCGGGGTGAGGGAGGCAAGTCCTCTGCTGGAGAGCACAGGGTGCACTGGGGGCACATGGCCAGGCCTGGGAGGCTGCCAGAGGGACAGAACAGACATCTGCGTGAGAAGAGAACGCCCGTCAGGAAAGCTCTGCCGTGGGGAGGAAGGTCAAGAACACAGGGCAGAGGGGCCATGGTGTGTAGCTTCCCAGACACGGGCAAGGACGCGGCTCGCTGAGAGGCAGGCGAGCAGCTGAGCCGAGGAGAGGCGGCCAGATGGTGGCCCAGGGCTGGATGTGCAGGTGCAGGGAGGGGGCCAGAGCACAGACGAGTGTGGCGACGGCGCCATCGGACTTGCGCTGAGGCATCACCACGGCTGTGCTGGGCGGAAGGGCCCGGAGGAGGGTGCAACCTCAGAGATGGGCACTCATCTGGCTGAGAGAATCATGGTAGAGGCAGCAGGACAGACAGACACGGCGGACTGGAGCTATAAGGGGCAACACTTGGTGGCTGAGTGGGGCAACGGAAGTAGGTAGCACAGTGACACCCAGGATTCCAGGCCAGGCCAGGCACCCCAAGAGGCAGCGGTATCCTTTGCTGAGATACAGATGCGCGCAGAGGGAACAGAGGACTCCGCTTTTGCCGTAGTGAGCGCAAGGTGCCTGGGAGGAATGTAAGCGCAGAGGTCTGCCTGCAGCGGGTCAGGAGCTCAGAGCCAGGTCTGGGCCGTGGCTACCAAGACAAAGTCACTGGCCTCTGGAGGAAATCAGACTACAGAGGTCGGGCATACCATGCTCAAGGTCGGCAGGTGAGCCAGGAGAGAAGCGGAGGCCGGAAGCCTGGAAAAGGCCAACATGTAAGACACAGAAACCAAAGGAGACTGAGAAGAGCCGCCAGAGAAGAGAGGAAAAAGAAAAAAAGGAAAAGGCTTTTTGAAAAGGAAAGAGTACCGAACTACCTGAAGCTTGGGAAGTCAACGGAAAGAACTGAAGAACACAGCTGTACTCCGGGCCAGTAGGCACGGGGCAGCCGCGTGGGCCAGGCGGGCCTCGAAGGCGCGCAGACCCAGCGAGTGGGGGGCGCTCCCAGAGGCCCATCGGGAAGGGGCAGGACAACGACCGGGCCAGCTGCACAGGAGCGATGACCGTGGCTGGAAGGGGCGCTTGCTTATGGCCGGCAGGAGGGTTACAGACGGCGGCACGAGGTGGCTTCCAGGTCTGGCGGCTGAGGGTTGCTCTGTCCTCCGCGCAGACAGGCGAGGTCAGGGCCCATGATGGAGGGGTTGGGGCCGGCTCGCACATTAGAAAAAAGTCATAAAGGGGCCCAAGTGGCCTCTGGGAGCCTGGGGCTGGGGAGGAGGGACTTGCAAGCACCACTGAGGGCCCAGCTGAGGCTGGAGAATTCCAGCACAAGTCCAGAGTGGCTCCAGCCCACGTGCTGCGAGCCCTCCGTCCTCAGGAAACATTCAGCAGCCCGGGGCGCTGAGGAGGCAGGAGAATGGAACTGAGCCGAGCTGTCGGCTGGGGGGCATCAGGCAGGACGGTGGCAGGAGGCTAGGACCGGCAGGAGCACAGGGAGCCAGGGGTGGGGGTGCCTGGGGCCCGGGCCCCCAAGCACAGAGGACAGGCCATGGGCCGAGAACCCAGGCTACATCTAGCACTCAGCTGGGAAGTGGTTCTGGGGAGGAGTGGGCTGCGTGCGGCTGAGAGCCCCGTCACCGGCACCCAGCGGCGGGCGCGACGCAGGAGGGAACGTCCGCAAGTGGCCAGTGTGACCGGGTGTACTTGAACGAACGGGCAGTGGGTGTACTTGAACTCCGGCTTTACTTCGGGTCACCCCATGGAATTCTAGGACACGCTTCCACGTCAGTGAAACTGCAACACGCACCACCGACAAAGCCGCCCAGAGCACAGTCCTGCCTCTGTGGCAGAATTATATTTTCATAAAAAACCACCAAAGCATGCAGCGAAGATGCTGGTGCCGCAGGCAGGAGTGAAAGGCACAGGCTCTGGTGTCAAGGAAAACGGATTTGAAATCCCAGCCCCACCACCTTCTCTTGGCCCCCCACCCATCCCACCTGCAAGAGCTTCACAGGGCCGCTGTGCAGATTAAATGCTAATTAAATTAACTAAGTAAAATCAGTTTTCTCAATTAATGCTAATCCCCAACCCTCGTGGGAGAAAGAGATGCAAACACCCCCAGGGAGCAGCGGCCGAAGGATGGACTCCAGTTTTCCTGGTGTCACAGCAGCTGTTGTGTGCCTGGGGAAGGCCTGGCAGGCCATCGGCCCATCAGTCGGCCAGTCGCTGGCGGCAGGGGGGTTCCCAGGTGAGAGAGCGGAAGCCTCCTGGAGGGCGGGCAACTCCCAAGGGCCAGAGGTACCAAGGGGCAGGACAGGATCCCCACGCTCTCTGAATCCAAAGTGCACACACCTCTCCTGTAGGGACTGCACATTTTCGTCCCCACAAAATTCACATGTCAAAGACCTTATCCTCAAAAAGATGATGTCAGAAGCTGCGGCCATTTGGCGGGGAGGTCAGGAGGGTGGAGCCCTCGTGGTGGCATGAGCACCCTTCTAAGAAGAGACAGAAGACAGCGGCCTCCTGCTCTCGGCAGTGTAAAGACACGGTAAGAAGATGGCTGGCCACAAGCCAGACACAGGATCTGCTGTGACCCTGACCTTGGGCTTCCCATCATCCAGAGCTGTGAGAAATAAATGTCTGTTGATACTGATACTGATACTTTGTTGGAGCAGCTCGACTAAGACACCTCTCCCACCCAGTTCTCCTGTGAGACGCTCCTACTCGCCTGGCATCAAGGACCCCTCCCCCTCTTCGGGGTCTCCTGCCACCACGCACCCCTTCCTTCAGTGGGTTCCTTTCCTGCCTTCCACAGATGGCTTACGCGACTTGGACCCCTTTGGCGGCCTTGCCCCTGCCCGCCCCCGACCTGCAACCACCACCCAGCATGCCACTGGGCTCCATCTCAGCCAACAACCCGAACTTTCTCTGAGCTCCAGAGCCTTAGCTCCCCAACTCAGGCCACCTTCCCTCGGTCTGCATCTCTCCATGGCCTTCTTCTGAGGACCCCAGTCACGGGACTGAGGGCCCACCCTACTCCAGGATGACCGCCTCTTCACTGATTACATCTGCAAAGGCCCTATTCCCGAATAAGGTCATCTTCTGAGGTTCCAGATGGATATGAATTTCTGGGAGACACTATGCAACCCACTACAGTGGCCGATATACAAAAATCAGTCAGTGAAATGCACCACATTAGCAGAATGAAGGAGAAAAGAAACACATGATCATCTCAACTGATACAGAAAAGGCCTTCAAAAATCTAATGCCCGGGGCACCTGGGTGGCTCAGTGGGTTAAGCCTCTGCCTTCGTCTCAGGTCATGATCCCAGGGTCTTGGGATCAAGCCCCGCCCGCATCAGGCTCTCTGCTCATAGGGGAGCCTGCTTCCCCCTCTCTCTCTGTCTGCCTCTCTGCCTACTTGTGGTTTCTCTCTCTCTCTGTTCAATAAATAAATAAAATCTTTAAAAAAAAATCTAATGTCCTTCCATGATAAAACCACTCAAAAAACCAACAACAGAAAGTAATTTCCTTAGCCTGACAAGGCCATGTATGAAGAGCCCACAGCTAATATACCCAGTGATGAAGAACTACAAGCTTTCCCCCCCAAACTGGGAACAGGACAAGGATGACTATTTCCCCTGCTTCTATTCAACATGGTACTAGAGGTTTCTGACAGGAAATTAGCCAAGGGGAAGAAATAAAAGGCATCCAGATTGGAAAGGAAGAAGTAAAGGGTCTCCAGTTGCAGACGAGGTGTCACATATAGAAGAGCTAACAGGGAAAAACACCCCTGCCTGGTTCCTAGACACAACAGGGAAAAACACCCCTGCCTGGTTCCTAGACATGACAGCACGACAGACGAAACCATTCTGGACGTGCAGTTCAGTGTCCTGCTTCTGCCTCCTTCACGTGCGAGCACACGCAGAGCTGCCCCTGCCAGTAGGACGTCCGGCTGCGGCTCTTCTCACGCATCTTCCTTCTCTGGGACAGTGCTGCGGTGGTGACAGGAAGTACGCAGAGAAGCAGAAGGACTCACGGGGTTAAGGACCCACCAGCTGGGAACATGGGGAACTAAGTGAGAAGGACGCCCCGTGGCAGGCTGAAAAACAGCGCCCCACCCCAAGAGACCTACAGCAGATCTTGGTGACTGTGAATGTGACCTTTTTAGGAAAAAGGGTCTTTGCAGAGGTCATCGAGTCAAGGATCTTGAGATGAAGAGACCAACCTGAATTACGTCGGGCAAGCCCTGAATGCCGTCATGGGCATCCTTAGAAGAGAGGAGGGAAGACACAGATGCGTAGAGGAGAAGGCCACGGGAAGGCAGAGGGGGAGACCCGCATGCGCGGCTCTGCGCATAGAGCGGCCAGCAGGAGCTAGGAGTGGCAAGGAACAGAGTCTCCCCTGAAGCCTGTGGAGGGAGCACAACCTGGGCCGAGTTCAGACTTCTGGCCTCCTGAACTGTGAGACAATAAATATGTGTTGTTTTAAGCCACCTGGTTTGTGGTAATTTGTACAGGGCCTCAGGAAACTCCTATCCTGCCCATGTCCTCCCCGTCTCCGTAACTGGCACCACCAGTCACTGCCCCGGCCAGACCACCTGGGTGGTGAGCTAACAGCATCATGTGCCGTGGCCAGGACACCCACTCTTCTCAGGTGTCACCTCTCTACGCCGCACGCTGCTACCACCCATCTTACGGAAGAGGCACCTGAGGCTCACGGAGAGGTCAGTAACCTGCTCAGGTGCGGCAGAGCAGCAAGGACAGAGCCTGGAGGAAAACCCAAGCGAGACTTGTTATGAAGCCTAAGTTCTCGCTGCCCTGCCTTGCGGGCTGGATTGGATACATGGAGGTCACTACGTGGGAGAGAGCTGAACAGAGATGTCAACCTGAGCACAGGATGGAAACTTGGCCTCAACTTCCAGAGGGATCAGGGTGAAATGGAAACTCGGGTATCAGACTCACAAGGCAGACAGTGTCTGGAGTCATGGCATCGGGGGAGATGGCCAGGGAGGCGGTACAAATTACAAAAGAAGCGCCCAGATGGAGTTCAGGGAGCACCACCATTTGGAGGTTGGGGTAGGGGTAGGAACTAGTGAAGGAGGCAGAGCTGGCCAGGTCAGAGAGAGGGACCCAGGCGGTGAGATGTCATGATGGTCACGTGGACAGAGCCATTCACTCTGGGCTCAGGAGTGAGGACATGGACTGTGAACCAAATGCTTTCTCTGGGACAGTATGACCTTCACACCCGCTCTGGGAAGCAGACGTGCTGTCATGGCAATTGTGGTCTAGAGAGATGGAGCCACTGCCCAGGGTCACGGAGCAAGTAAGCAGGCCCCTTCTACTCTCAGAGCACGCGCTGTGTTCCCCCATGCCACACTGGGTGGCCACGTGGCAGACTGCGTGACTGCTGCTCCGTGTGTCCCTCCCCAGAGACGTGACACACAGCAAGTACCCAGGGAGCGAGGGGAAATGGCGTGGCTGGTGGCTGGTGTGCTCTCTGGAATGGAAGGTGACGGCGTCTCTCAGGAGGGAGGTGGGGGCAGCAGGAGGCCGGCTTTACCGGACACCGCACTCAGCGACGGGCTAGTCAGCACGGAAGGGAGAGGCACAAGCTGCCGAGAGCCACAGACGGCCACGCGCTCGGCGACCACAGCCCTGCGAGTCTTACCATTCTGGCCCACTGTTGGACGCCCGGGCCCGTCCCCTCCTGCTCCGCATCCACGGCCAGCTCTAACGCCACCTCCTCCGTGAGGCCTTGCCGGCGCCAGGCCCTCTCCTGGCTCCCCCGGCATGCTGGGCCCACACGTCCCGCAGGAGCACACCTCACCATATCTGTCTTGGTATGTCTCCCAAGTAGGGAGCCACCTGGCCCCAGTAGGCGCGCATTACCTGTTTGTGACCCAAGTGTCATTTTACCAGTAAGCATGAGGTGGGAAGGGCTGCCACCAACTTCCTGATCTGTGAATGACTCACAGAGAGGGCCAGGTCCTCCGACTGCCAGATGCACGCCTGCAGGAACGCACTGTCGGAAAGGATTTTCCGACGCGGAGAGTGGGTGCTGGAGGCGTGGCCTCTTCGCTGGGGCCCCGTGTGAAGGGTCCCGTCCCCCTCGGCGGGCGGGGCTCAACGGGAGGTGTCTGCAGAGGACACTCCTGCAAGCGATTCGGGGCAACTCTGCACGCGGCCCGCTTTCGCACAGCTGACTCCGCTCTGACAGAGCTTCAGACCGGACAGGAATTCATCAAGGAATCACCCCAGGTCTCAAGTTAAAGGGACTTCCAAGGGCCTCACGATCATTTCAGTAAAAGTCTTACTCGATTCTTTAGGGGCTAATTCTCTCTGGGTCTTTGCTGAATCAATTCAGCAAACAGGATGGCGCAGAAGCAATGAGAGAGACGCCGCACACGGCCGCACGGGCCATGGGCCAGCGAGGCACAGCCGGGGGCTGCTCAGAGACACCCCCTTCCGGAGGGAGCAATCCCCGGTCTGCGTGACAACTCACGGCCAGCGCGTGACAGGAGAGCTGCTGCTTCCGTAGCGCCACTGAGAACGTACCTTGTTCGTGTCGGCGACGCTGTTCTGCCGGGCATCGAAGATGATAAGCTTGTGGGACTGCGCGTTGGCGTCCATGATCGTCTGCAAGTATTTTTCGTCTTCTTTGCAGCGTCTGTCGTTGGGACCCACCAGTGGCTGGCTGCAACGGGTAATCGTTGCCTGACTTTCTGGATGGATCCACGACAAAACCTAGCGTTTGTAAGCAACAAACATTAGTATGGCTCCTAAAATGCCGTGCCCTGATTGCCAGGCAGTAAAAATAACTGTCTTTCCAAGCACGGCTTCATCCGCACACGCTCCTCCAAGGCGACGGCTGAAACCAATCGCCGCACGACGGTGGCTCTGGAACCCCGCGGCGTCAGGTGGGAAGAAGTCTGACTAGGTAAGCTCCAAGAATCCCCTCCCACCTCTCAAATTCTGTGACTCAAAGGAAAACAGAAACTAAGTCAAAGTCGACTAATGTCCAGCCCCACTTCTATCTGAACGACTCGTTCTGTCTCCTCATTTTAAAACAACTTGCATCTCCCCGCTCACATGCGGGGCAGGATGAGGGCGAAGCGAGGACAGGCTCTGACGAGGCCGCAAGCCGGGCTCCCAAACCTCCCGGGGTCCTCAGGCGGCCGGAAGACGGGGGGTCCTGCCGGAGCGTCCTCTCGGCTCTCCGACGCCCACGGCCCCTGCGCACGGTGGGTGCCACGGGGGGACGCGCTCGTTCACAGTCCTCAGAGCGCGCGTGTGCGGCTGTCCCCCGAGAGAAAACACTTGTGCCCCTGCCGGCCGCTACGCTGCTCCGGGTGGTGGCGCCACGTCCCGCTCGGCGTCTGAGCGAGTATCTTGGCTCTAAGACACCCTGACGAAACCAGCGAAGGGCGCCATGAATGCGGCGGCCGCGCGCCCTCTCTTGCTGCTCCCTGGTGGTCCCCGTTGCCTGTGGAGGGTTTTAGGCCTATTTTTCTACTTTCTGTTTTGTTCGCTAGAGTTTTTTCTGTCTTGCTCCTTTCCACATTAGATCTAGTTACAGTCTGGGTTTCTGCCTAAGGGACGATGTTTATCACTTACCGGGACTCTGCCTTTTGCTCGGAAGGCTGCCACTTTTGAAAGGTCATCATCTTTCACACTAGTTGGCACAACAATGACAGCAGGGTAGGTGTCACAGAGCTCATAGTTACTGTTCACTTTCGATATTTTCCAGCTCTCGTTTGGCAAGCCCTGCAGGGTGTTAGAGAAGGGCAGGGGAGCAAACTTTCGCATTTTCAGAAAGTACTAACTGGGAACCACATCCATTTTTTATTTTCTCCTAAAATCCATTCATAATTTGTCGTTCACTGCTACTCAAAAGTTTAAATATATGTTTATCTAACAAAACCTATTTCTTACCCATTTTTAAAAATTTAATGAAGCAGAAGACTTTTCAAACGTATTTTAAAATGGTAAATATCACACACTAGAATCCCAATCCTGTACATTTCTTGCTGTGTTTTCTATAAAGAATGAGCACAGTATTGCAATGAGCGTTATTTTTTAAAATTTTTTGTCTTTATTCAAAAGGTAGAAGTCGGATATCTAGAACTTCTTTATTGTATGCTTTTCTTCCACTAGAATTTATAATTTTATTCATAGATCCTTTATTGCCCATTTAATCACCTGTCTTTCTGTTTGTTTGCTTGTTGGTGGCAGCGAAGCAAGGCTGACTGAGCGATAGCAGACTGATAGTCCAAAGCTCCCGAGGATGGAGCTTTTGGAGACACAGAAACTTTCTGCAAACATTTACAGAAAGCAGTATCAACCGAACATACAGTGGAGACAAAGATCAAATGTCATGAAAACAGTATCTTATTGGAATGTCTTGAACCTGACAATGCACTGAAGACTTTCTAAGCACAGGAACACCACACCAGGCTGATGTAGTCTTCCCATACACTTAATCTAATTCAGGCCATTGGTTTTGATCCTTACTCATCAACTCATCACCAGAATATTTAATAAAAACCATCTGGTTGATCTGCTTTTTAAACCCTTGTGCTCATACTCCACTTGCCCTCTGGAAAAAGGCTGAGCAGCAACAGCATCAAAGGGCTGGCCTTGGGACAATGGGGCATCCCAGGGTGAAGAACGTACAAGCTACGTAAGTCATACCTACACACAACTGGTTTCAAATGGTTTCTTCTCTACCATATATCTACCCTGTCAGAAAAGAGAAAGATGCTCAACCCACTATTTTCGGTTTGATCAGGACCTTACTTTACCTGTCTCTTGTATTCAGATACAGGATCATAAACTTTCCACCCATTCATGGGAAATTTTTCTTTGTAGCTGAATGCAAAGAGTGTCTGGATACAAAAACCACAAAATACACATGTTAGTGCTCCTTTGCTACATCATATGCCCAATGTTAAAGCTTTTCATTCAGCCATGAGCTAAATATAGTAAGACTTCTATTTAACCTGTATATTTTGAAGCAACAAACCGGCACTTTCCTTAATCATTACAAAGAATGGACAAATTTTAAACATCTTAATATTAGTCACAAAGAGAGAGGAAAGAGATAAAGGAAACCTCTGGAAAAAAGGAATAATTAAACATGACTTTTGCCCCCCCCCCACAAAGGCATACAAAAAATGTTTATTTTGGTGTACTTGCCTGCCCATTGGAAAGAGGAAATGCAAGTTTGTTGAGGTTTTCAAATATCCCAAGTTTACTCTGTTCTTCCTGCTTATAAGCAAGTCGCAAGTTCCTCATATCCTATTAAAGAATTAGCAAAACTCATTTATTGAACATTTACTGAGTATCTGTGAGGCAGACATGTTATAAAGAGATAAATGAAATATCTGTATTCATTTCTTATGTTATAGATTGCTTCTACTAACAAAAGACAATTACCAAAAGCACCTCCAACAAGATAACAGCCATTGAGGAACCTGGAACAAAGGGGACGCGCTAGGGAAGGAACTCCTCAGGTGGAAGCGAGAAGGTTAGTACCGAGAAGATGTGCACTGACTGCTAGAGGTGCACACAGGAGCAGCTGCGAGCTTTAAGCTGCCCGAAGAGTCAACTGCAGACCTTGCAGCATCCACAGAACGGAACTGCGACAGAGCTTCCTCTCTGGGCTCACAGCAAGGACTCTGTGTCACGCAGACTGCGTCCCTCAGTACACTCCTTACAGAAATTCAGTGCTGTTTCCCAAAACCAGTTTCTTTTCTTTTTTTTTTTTTTAAAGATTTTATTTATTTGACAGGAGAGACAGTGAAAGAGGGACCACAAGCAGGGGGAGTGGGAGAGGGAGAGGCAGGTTCCCTGCTCCTGCTATCTGACCTTTTTAAACCTGCGCCGCTAGTTAAACACAAAAGTCTCATGCTTCTTTAATGTGACACGAAATTTGAAGATAAAAATGACCACAAACAGATTAAAGCAAGAGCAATTCAGGCAGCGGCAAAGTTACTGTTGCAATATTATTTATCACAGAGAAGAATGGAAATGACTGAAGTGGCCATCACCGGAGGCTGGAGCGCGGAGCGCCATCAGAATGCAGCAGCATTTCTGCACTGATACCAAGGACTTCCGAGACAGATGTTTGGGGCGGGGTGGGGGGTGGCTAGGCAATACACTACCACCTGTGTTTGTGAAGACCACACAGACACGCTTGCACGCCCAGCATGTGCACGGCAATTGGCAAAAGCGGGCACCTGCCTGGAGAGGAACGAGGTGGCCGGGGGCTGGGCAGACACAGACTTACTCTGCTCTACACACCCCTTTTGTACCTTCTTGGTACCTTGTGTACGACCTGTTAAAAGAAACCAAACCTTACCCCTTGCAAGGTTCTCAGGCATGAGCTGAGAGGGCTAGGAGTGTGGCCCTAGCATGCTTGGCTGGAAAACATTTTAAAACCACTATCAGCAAATGCTCACCGGGAATATAAAAACATCTACGCACGGCAGCCCCAGGACAACTGCTTAGGCAGTGTCACTTTCCCGTGTGCCCTCCCTCCAAGCGACTCTATACACGCATACACACACACATGCACGCACACCTTGGTAGCTGATTGAGCTCACTTGCTATTTAGGATTGCTGAGAATGAAATCATTCTAAGCAAAGGAGAGAGCAGGTGAAAAGACTCCATAGCAGGGGTGGGTGGCACAAGGTGAGTCAGCGCAGCCGAAGGAACCGGACTAGCAAGAATGTGGGGAAGGTGGCCGGAGGCGAAGCCACACGGGGCCGTCAACTGGCTCAGACACACGGGCATTTGGTGAGTCTTTCCCTCTATCCTAAGAATGATGGGACGTTACCAGCGAGTTCTAAGAATGGAAAGGTCAAGTTCCCAAACTGCAGGACTTGTCAAATCACCCCTCTGCTTTAAGCCCCAAGACTGCTTCACACAGCTCGGCATGGGGAACCCTGGCCCGAGGAGGACGGACGCAGTTTGTGGCAGGACAGCACTGCCTTGAGGCACCCACAGGGAGTCTAGGATGCCAGCAAATTCACGATCTGCAAGAGTAAAGTATTCTTTGAAAAAAAGTGGGTTCAACTACGGTCTGGGGTCAACCAGAGGGACCTGTCTCGAGAGGTGTGATCAAAGCATACAGACCGGCAGGAATCCAAACCCTGACCGTGGAAGGGACCCTAGCAATTCTGCACGGACTCTCCTTCCCGGGACTTGAGGGTCATGAGTAAAGTGTACCCCGTGAGGTAAGGTCTCTGGGAATAAGACACACTGGATAAAGTGTTTCTTAAATGACTAGTCAGCATTAAAAGCATCACACACATTTCTACTCCCCACTGGAGGAAGCAGAGGAAACCAAACATAAAATCCTGACATTGAGTTTTTAATCACAGAATTTGTAGACTATTGCTTTCTCTTCAGAAAGTCTCTGACCATCCACTATTCTGAAGGGTCGTGTTAAAACAACAAACTGGAAAAAAAAAAAAAAAAACAAACTTCTGATCTCTGCTTTTCACTTGGTTTCTCTGAAATATAACAAATAACATGAACACCGAGGTTCTAGGTCCATGTTTATTAGACTACTTCGATAGAGGACAAGAGGTTTACCTCAACAGCTTCCAGAGTGGTATGAATTAGCTGATACAAGATTTGAAGCGGCCTCTGTCCTGAAACCATGTGACTTACTGACACCCCCGGTGATTCTCGCTGCCCCAAGACCGTGGTGGGCACGTCAGTGAAAGCCCCGCGCCGACTACCACGGCAGTCCCACCCGGCTTCGCACCATACCTTGCACACGATCTCTATCCCGCAGGAATTGTCCCCGTGGCTCTGCGCACCAATCTTCTCAACTCTGCTGATCACGCCAAGGGGAACATCGAGGACAAAATTCGGGTCCTGGGTTTACAAATTAACGAAGGCCTATCAGTGTCAGTCAGCAGAGCTTTCATATCTTTCATATTTGAAGTCTTCTCTGGGTGAAAACACACATTTATTTCACATTTCCCCTTTGTCCCAACTACAGAACCGAAGTCTGATTTATAACATGCTTTATGAAGCTGATGTCAAAATCTATTTCCAAATGTGTACATCTTAAAACTCACCCCATTCCCTCAGAGTGATGGGATTTGAGGGTTCTTTCTGCTTTCTTCTTTATCATTGACTGTGTTCTAAAGTGATTTTAAAAATAAAATACCCCTCTAAAAACTTACCCTCTCTACATTCTTGAAGTACATCTTGAAGTCCGTCACGGTCAGGGTTCCACTTACCGCGCCCATAAATGGGCAGATGTACATGACATCTTTCACTGAAAGAAAAAAAAATCCAAGTAGCAACTTCTGCCAGACTTGTGTGTCAATGAATCTTGAGTTTCCAAATATAGACACTTGTGATTCCAGTTTTCTAGGAGTTTTACATTTTTTAATCACATTAAAGACACAGGTAGTCTTCTAAGAAAACTGGGTTTTGTAAAACAATTCTGATTTGCTACTTAGTGGGGTCTTAAGTAAAGGGCTTCATAATAACTTACATTTTGTCATTGTTTTCCAGGTAGTTAACATTTTCCCTGCGCAATAAATTCATCATGTTCAAAAACACAGTAATCAAACTCTGAAGACCCTCGGCTGCCCCTAATGAAAGCGAACGCACCTCCAAACCACCTCGGGGGCATGGAAAACGACTTCTCTGCTTCCAACTCCTTATCAGCCTCCATGTCAATTTTCATTTTCTTATTGTTAATATCAACATATTTAGTATCACTATCAACCATGTACGAGCGTCCAGTGCGAGTTAAGAAGCTCCCCCCATCACAAAGATGCCACAGCTCCGCCGTCTTCTCTAAGTGCCACCACACCGGAATAGCGGGAGTGCGTACAGCTATCGGGGATTCCGAGGGGGACGATTAAAGGCCCTACAGTTGTCATCCAACCAAGTTCTCAAAACACTTCCATTAAACTTTTCTATAGCTCAGTATGTACCAAGCAGCTTCTATTGCTGGGGTTCTAGGGAGAACCGGGCACAGTTCCTGCTCATAAGAAGCCAAGCCCTAGGAGAGGCACCACACAGAAAATCACCATTGTAGGCTAGCCTCACAAATGCTAACGTAACCCTGTGGGCACAGTAAGAGCTCAGAAAAGGACCCACTTAGCTCAGCAGGGAAGCAGAGGGGTGAGGCAGGATGGGGAGGAAGAAGCGGGGGGGAGAGAGCGCAGAGTTGTGGGAGATTAGTATGGATGGGTCAAAGGGTGCAGCAAGGATGACAGGACCTGAGACCAGGGAAGACTGATTCGTGAAGGTTCACAGCAGCTTTGTTTGCAATAGCCAACAAGTAGAAGTGGCCCAAATATCTACCAACAGATGAATGCGTAAGCAAACTGTAGTGTAGCCACACTACAGGACACTGTTCAGCAGGAAAAAGGAATGACTGTTGACCCATTTCACAACATGGATATCAAAATAATCATGCGGAGTGGAAGGACCTAGACAAAAGAAGAAAACACTCAATGATTACACTTCTATAACACTGTAGAAAATATAAATTAGTTAGAAAAGAAAGAAAGGAAAGAGGAAGGTAAGAAAGAAAGAAAGAAAGTTTCAAGACCACCGGTGGGATAAGCAGGGTCCAGAGCCACAGACCAGGATACTCAGTAGCAGTATCGTTTGGAGGCCCTGGGAGAGCCCAGCTACTCAAACATTCTTTTTTTTTAAAGATTTATTTATTTATTTCAGAGAGTGAGAGAGCAAGGTTGGGGGAGAGGGACAAGCAGACTCCGCTCTGAGCCTGACATGGGGCTCAATCTCATGACCCTAAAATCACAACCGTGAGATCACAACCCAAGCCAAAACCAACAGTCAGATGTTTAACCGACTATGCCACCCAGGTGCCCCTCAAACATTCCCAACACGAGATGATTATACTGAGACCAAGCACACATCTTTGGGAGGGAGCCATGAGGGTAGAAGGCAACACTCTGTCTAGTGAACCAGACTGGCCAGCCCAAGCCCCGCAGTGGTGAGATGAAAAGGTCACACCCAGCTGCCCTCCCGTCTGCTCACAGTGTGGTAGACTACCTGGGAAATGCCTGGCGGTCCAGAGGGGATGGGGGTACTCTACTCGTGCCACTGCCCTTACAGCGCAGAGTAGGAACACATGCTCTTTCTCTTGTGCTCCCACTGTACTTTCTAGAATCTCATAAGCCACCGAAATTCTTTTGCCAAGTTCTCAAAACTGTTATTACGATGTGACGTGGATCTTCTGTCAATATATTCTTATAGCGAAGGATTCCAACGAAGCATTACATTACAACGAAGTTGTGCATTACGATGAAGTTGCAACGAAGCACTACGTTACAGTGAGTCTAACCAGCCTTCAGTTCCTCAGGAGAAGTCGGCCCTCTTCTGTTGGTGATGCCGCCAAACACTCCACTGGAACTTAGAGTGGCTCTATGTAGTCTCTACCTCTTAAGGTCATGATGACATTAAGAAGAATGAACAGACCTAGTCCACTTGTCCCCTCATTAAATTGGTTGGGCTGATCTCCAGCACATACCTCACCCATGCTCGCAAGTAAAATGCCATTTCGTTTTATGGCTCTCAATACGCACAGTGTACTCATTAAACTTACCAGTGGCCTTGATGGATTCTCCTGGAAAAAGTGGCGTTTCTTCCATCTGTGCCAGCTTATTTCCATCTCTTAGGGCCTGGCAAAAAACCAAACAGGAGTAAATCTCACTTTCCTACTGCATACCTGGGAAGAACCGTGGTGTTCTGTGCTTTTGCTACATGGCTACAGAAGCGTGCAAACTCGATGCCCCCTCCCCCTACAAGACAATCTCAAAGCTCAGCATCACAGGACACCATGCTGCATTTTCTAGCAAATTGTTACACATATTTAAATCCACAGTTAGAAAGCATTAATACAGAAATGGCTTGACATGACAGATAGATACTGTAATCACCATACAGACAGCTATTACAAGTTGCCTACAGAATTTGGAAGGTCAGAAAAAGGTTACCTTCTGAGCATGAAACGAACACAGGTGAAATCAACATTAGATGGAGAAGCTTAGCTGGCTGTAAGCACTGTCTAGTGTGGGAAACCCCAAACTCTAATGGAAGTAACCAGAGAGGGGTCTCAACGGCAGTGACATTCTAAGGAAAGCCCTAGGCTTCTGTACTGCAGCCCAGCTACCTGCGTGTGTGCACAAAGCGTCAGGGTGGGGGAGCAGGGAGGGGGCTTGTCAGTGGGCATCCCCTCCAGGCCACGAGAGAGGGTGCTCTGGACTGGCAGACAGGAGTGCGCCCATCACTACTGTGGCGCAGGGTGTGTTCCTTGGGCTTCCCCCAGACCAATTCGCTCTGCGCCGAGTCCACGCTCACCAAGCAAATCGCTGATGACTTCTCAGGTTTCCTGGCTACAATGATACCAGGAAAACGATGTCTTGGATGGCTGCAGAGACACATGCCCACACTTGCAAGTGTCCAGACTGGCCCTGCTGCCCAGTAGCCAGCTTCCTGTGAGTTCCATTGGATATAGTGCCAGATAGCTCAGGAGAGCTGAGAAAATGGCGTGCGAACCACAAAGTTACGGAGCCTGAACTTGGGGCCTATTCCAAGTTACTGCCACCCTGTGACATGCTGCCAAGGAAACTGGTCACTTTCTCCTCGGCATCTTTGACATCATGTGTCACGAATAAGAATAAGGTGTTCAAAACCCCAGCAATTCCCAAGCTGTTTCATAGAGCATTAGATTCCCAAGAGATGTGAATAGGTCTTTTTTTTTGGGTCAAATTTGGATAATGCTGGGTGAAAGAAAAGCTAAACTGTGGTGTGTTTTCTCATTATAGTGAGAAAAAGTCTGTAGCATATTCATGGACACCAAATCAGCAAGAGGGCGCTAGAGTACGCCACATTTCCCATACCAATTTGATCAGGCCTGCTTTCTCCAGAAAATAATTAACATCGAGAGGCCACTCGTGTTTGGCAGAAAACAGGTCAGACAATACTATGTTTTCATAATATTTTGTGAAGCAAAATATTTAAAACAGATTAGAACTTATAATTCTAAATTACTGAACATGGTAACTCTAGATTATTGAAAATTCAAAACTAATTTTTTGCATAGTTACAAGAAGAATACTCCAATATGTTTTGTTAATGGGACTTAGAGGTCAATTTAAAAACCCTATATATCATAGTTTTATCATTGTTATAAAACAAAGAAAGGAAAAAGGTCAAAATACGAAAAGCAAATTCCATGCTAAATGTTGGTTGGGGTGTGTCTGTTCTACAGGGAGGGTACAAAATGATGTGGTCCATCCTCCTTATCAAGATACGTGATTAAATAATACAGATTAAGGGTTCATTGTTACCTCTGAACAATTTTACTCAGTTTGATGTTTTGGTCCAGATTGGTTTTTAAAACACTTCAGCCAAAATTTTTAGGGACATAGAGAACCGTTAAGGGTCAATGGAGAATTATTAATGGATTCATTTTTATACTCATATCTGATTTGGAAACATCTTTTATCAATAAAGCATAAGCCAATATTTATACTTCTAACTGTCCAGTTTTAGATATACTAACAATATCACCAACCTCAGAAGCTTTGAAGTTCTGCTTTCTTTTGCCTGAACCAGTGAATAATTTTATAATATAGTTACAAAGTGAGGAAGCTAGTTCAATCAATATCTCAGTTTACAGTTACTTCAAATATTATATCATTTAAGCTTATTTTAGTGGTTAAATATTATCATATATAGACCTAAATTCCTTAACTTATATTTAAAAATAAATGGGGATAGGTTATTTCAAGATATATGCATTAAAGCAAGCTGTTCTAATCAACTGAGCCTGAAGGGGAGCAGGGAGAGAAGAGGGGGGTGGAATGCGAGTCCCTTTAAGCTTTACAGTGAGCCACATCAAACACTCTCAAGTCCTCAACACAGGACGGGAGACACCAGTGACTGGGACCATTCTGAGAATGTATAGGGCTCTGAAGACTGAAGCTGAAGATCAAACATGTCTCTTCTGATAGTCATGTTAAATTTGGCTTGAAATATCTGTGCATTTATATGAGGCATGAATGTGCTGGTGAGACATAGTGAGACAAACCTTTCACTAATCATAATTTAATCTGGGACATGCTTTAGAAGTGATGGAAAAGCAACTATCAGAACAAAACAAATGATCCCACTGCTTCTGATTTTGGCAGAAAACTTTGATTTTGTACAGGAAACACATTTAGCATAGGAATTCAAGAGAACGGTTTCTAAAGGCTCGTTATTTTGTAAGTACAGTAGATTCCCTTATTAAAGCTGGTTGTTAGGAAATGGGACTCACACTTGTGCTACATTAAACTTTGACTGCAACTACCAAGTTGCACAAGACATGATTTGACCCTTGATTTATCCAACCCATGTACAGTATAATCAAAGAATGGAATATTCTTGTGGACAAAATTTGATCTCATGAACACACCCATTCCTCTTGGTGTCTCTGCTCCACGTGTTGCCCAGTTGAGGAATTCCCTGTGGAGATCTCATCCAAATCCTGTTCCAGTGACCCTGAAAGCCCAATGGAAGGCCCAGCAGCTCTGTGAATCTGTCCCCGAGGACTCCAGCCCACCAGATGGCCCTGGCCTCTCTGCTACTTTCCTCATCATGAATCAAAGCTGCTGGGTGGACAGTTTCTGTAATGGTGGCATGCCAAAAACAGTGGTTTTCAAACTAGGCTCTCCAAGGTGCTTCCAGGGTCACCAAAGGAGGGTGGGCTGGGCAAAGGCACAGCTGAGCATGGGGGTCGCTGGCCACACTTCCCTGGAGCTGCTCTTCTAAGTGCTTTCACATATGGAGATTCTAACTAAGCTTCGAAGAAAGTTCTGCTGCTTTGAAAGACTCCAGAGGGTCTTGAGGAACTGAGCAAAGAGTAAGCACTCAGGAATCTTGATGCATGTTTTTTTTTTCTTCTGATTAGTAAATATAAACCATACGGACTCATTCTGCAAATACCTACAAGGTACCAGGTACTACATTGGGCATCGACCATGCAAATTTGAATAAAGCCAAGTCTGCACCCTCAAGGAGCACCCTTAGCATATGCATCTGTCCCCTCTCAATCTCTACAAAGGCATTTCAGAGTCCTAGTGTGACCAAGACTCCGTACCTCACAGCTGACCCTATCTGGGAAGACTGAGAAGCACAGATGAACAAATTTCTGGTTGACAAAATGTTGGATAAACCAATTTTTGCAAATAATGTCATAATGGAATCTACCAAACTTGGACAGGAGAGCACTACTGTAGTGGAAAAGCATTTGCTTATCATCTAGAAATCCAGTATGAAATGGCTTCTAAATGCATGATCTGTAGCTACAAACAGACGAACACGTAGAACTTGCCACCTGATCAGCTTCGGCTTCAGAAGGGTAGCCATTGTGTTCTTCCTGAATCTCCTGCACAGCACCAGGTGCACGGACAAGAAAAGGCAAAGAGGAGAAAGAGAAACACGTGCAAACAGACAGGTGAAAGGACAGAAGTTCTTTTTTAAAGAGACACTAAGCATGTAAAAGTTGACACACCTTTCACGGCTTTGCAAATCACAACATTTTCCCCCTTGGAGTTAAGGAAATAATGTGTTGGCCATCTATAGCATCCTCGGCCTAAAATGGAGTATCTAGTCTGTGTTTGTGTTGGGGCAGAAAAATGAAAAGCAAACAAACATCATGGATTTCAAAGAATGTATGGTCTTTTCTAAATCAAGCAATACTATAGCATATGGCAAAGAAACAAAATAACAGACACATAATATGCTCATAGAACATAAAGCACCCCATGGTAACTAAGTAAAGGGCAAAACCAAGCCAAAATACAAAGGCAGTCCATTGACATGGATTTTAAACGCAGTAAGTACTCTCATACTCTACAGAACTATTGTTCAGGGCTCAAGTCCACTAGTATTAACAAGCTTTCCACACACATGCGCATGCAAACATCACATGCTGGAGACATACATATACATACAGTCTGTAAATTAGTGCTAAACAAATGTGCTTTATGAATCAAGACTGTATTAAAGGTTTCTAATTACAGTATCAATGTGCTTCAAAGAAACAGCTAAAGGGTCACATATCTTTAAGTGTTCCCAATCTCTTTAAAGGTATCCTGTGCTTAATTTAACCTCTTCAGAGAATCAATTCATTTCCGAAACTTTAAAAATTGGACTTTTGGTTCAGCAGGTGGTACAAAGAACATAAATGCTGAAGACAACAAGATGATAACCCCTTTTAAAAGTTCTATCAGCTCTCTGGGGCTGCAAATATTAAAATCTGGCATAGATACATTTTTTTCTTCATGAAACTTTGGTTCCCACGACTATATTTCTTAAAAAGGCAATCAGTGAAGAAGTAGCAAAGCTTTAAAAGAACTATTTCTCACCTTTCATTTTTACCAATATGGTGAGATACATCATCATGATTTATCATCAGATTGGCCAACTACAAAGTTGGTACTGCTACCCTTCAAAGGAGGGTAATTTTTAAATTTTTAAAATGCAACTGTTTTTGAAATTTTCATTTCTTAAATACAAAGAAAATGGAATCATTCTTTGATAAAAATTTTGAAGAACAGAAAAATGAATGACTAAAACGACAAAAAGCCACACACTAGTTTGAAGTCCATGCAAATGGGAAGTCAAACACTGATATTTAACAATGTGAATCAGTGAAAGAAAATGATTCTCACGAGCAAAAGGAAACATGGTGAAAACAAAGATTAAACAGAGATAAAGCAACTGGGATGACAAGAATTTGATTTTTTTTGTACTACTTCGCTGGCTTCAGTATGATTAACCATTTTAAACTCAAGTCATTATTCTGTTAAAATCCACATTATTTTCATTGAATGGCTATCGGTTCATTCTCAAACATCTGACGCTCAGGTTCAAACGCATGCACATTACCAATCTTTGTCTCGCTTTATGCATATTCTGAAATAAAGGGAAGGAAAATCATGAGGAAAAAGCAAGCGACAATCCACTTCTCGTAAAAGCTACATCTGTATTTTAAGAAATACTAATTGGGACTGATTCTGCTAAATTTATCCTCAAGACTAGCACTTCTGCCCTTCAGAGTCAGCATGCAGACAGAAAGGTGACTTGGACTGAGAATTAGAGAGGACAGACAGCAAATCACCACTTTGCTGCTGCTGTTAAATTCTTTAGCATGAGTTACATAGTAAGCAAGGTGAAAAGAGGACTCTGCGGGACTGGCCATAAGAGCCCCTGCTGGGAATCTCCACTCGGTTAGAATTCGTGCAACCCAACAAAAGTCGGAACTGCACGCTGGCAACAACGTTAGCATCCTGCCCTCACACACACCGGCTTTCACGGCACATAAAAACACCGGAACAAACAAAGCTTTTCTAGTGAACACTTAAAGCTATGACACAGCAGGCCAAGTTGATCCGAGTGACTCATAAACCCAGTGAGAAGGTAAAGAACACTAAGTCGACCAAGTGTTCATCAAGCACAGAGACACACAAGTAGGAGGTCCATGTGTAGAAAGCCACATATCCTTACCCTTATATCAGGCCTCCTGAAAACCTGTTAGTTAAAACACAGAACATCATCATCATGGACACATCACTATTGACCTGTGAAAGATGCTGTTAAGCTCACCAGCCCATCCCGATGGAACAGACTAATCCTCTCACTAAACCAACCTGATCAATCCTAACACATTTGCCCTCTAAGTTTTGTTCGCTATTGAATCAATCTTAACACATTTGTCCTGTAATTCTCAGGCAAGTCTCTGATGTGGAGAAACTTATTGCCCTTAGGCTAAGACAAACTACATTATTTTAAACACAAACCCCTTCTGTCAAGTACCATTCTAAGCCATTGTGAACAGACTGTGTTTGAGAAGTTCAGTTGTGTGTCTGTTTGGAATACTGAATGCATTTTCCCCATAGAAACAATGACACAAAACGGCGGTTCTGCTCCCAAACCAGCCCACAGAGACAAAACAAAAACGGAACCCAAAAACCACAAAAGCCCCCACACTTGACCCAGAGCACAGCTCAGCTGTTGGTGCTAATGGTATCATAAACCCCAGTTAACCATAAATCTTAAGCTGATTTCTGTAGAAATTATATTTCCAACTCACGCTCAGGACACCAAAATGAAACTCTGTGCTGTGGCCATTAGGCCGCGGAGAGAAGGGTGCCTGCCCCTCACCCTACAAACAGAGAAGAGGCAGCTGCAGGTGGGAAGAGGTAGCTGGCTCTGCTGGGAGGGGAGGGGAAGAGGGGGGAAGCCAAGCTTTATTAACCCTTAATTAAGCCTGTGACTTCTACTCGAACACACAGTGTATGCACTGGTGAAGCTCTGGCGGGAGAAAACACTCAGAGAATGGATGGAAAGCAAGGAAGATGTGAACATCTGTTCCCCAGTCCCCAAGCAGAAATCCTACCACCTAACCACTATAGGTTCTATGGGAAACAGATCATAAAAAAAAAAAAAAAAATCAGCAGAGGTTCCAATTATTAGCTTTATAGTTTTACTCAAGATAGATAAGATCATATGAATACAAGGCTATTGACTTCAAAGAACATCATTGTATCATCATTAAAATATCCACTGATGTAATGGGGCGCCTGGGTGGCTCAGTGGGTTAAAATATCCACTGACTTAAAAAAGGTTCTGAAATAATTGATGATACTATAGCTCAGACACCTAAAGCCCATAAATTCCTAAACATAAACTAAACTAAAAAACCTAAACCTGCCTTTTTTTTTTTTTTTTTCAGGAGGGGGCAATGGGTATGTTTATCCTCTTGATCGTGGCGATTAAGAGGTGAATACCTATCAAAATGAATACTTTATGTGAATTACACCTTGGGAAAGTTGTACAAAATCAAGAAAATACATGCCTATGTGAGTAACCAGCGCAAAATGGGGCAGAGATGGCAATGCAGACTCCAGAGAGAAGGTCTCCCGCTCCAAGCATGTTCCCTCTCTAGTGAATGGTTCCATGTGTACAGTGCGAGTAGCACAGAGGAAAACAGTGAATTTTTTTCCCAGACAAGCACCAAGATCTAAATTTGTATACAAGTTTGCATTGGGGTTAAAACTCCCTTCCTCTGCTCTCAGGCCCCTCTCAAAATGTCCCTTGGGGCCCCCCGCACCAGAGAGGCGAGGGCTCCCACGGACCACTCTCTCTCGGTGAGGGGGTCGCTGTGCTCTTCCTTGCCTCTCTGGGCTCTCCGGGCCCCGCATGAGCACACCAGGACAGTACGGCCTGGTCTCCCGGGCCGGTGGCAGGTCGGCCTGTGAGCCCTGCCCTGAGGAAGAGGCCGCGGGTGTCCACGGCTGCCTCTGGGAAAGTGTGTTTAACTCGGGGCCCACTGTGGCCTTACACCTAAGCCAGGCCCTCCAAGCCAGCTTTGACCAGTAACTGCGGTCTAACTCCATTTGGCCCCGTCTTAATTCTTCATAAGGTAATAGGTGACACCACAGAACCTCCAACGGCCTGGAAGGATTTCGGAAGCTTTCAAACGCAGCCAGTGCCTGTGGGACAAAGACCAGCAAGCAGTTGTGTTGAAGGTGTCGTGCTAGGTGCTTCACACGAGTCATCTCAACGCTCGGACCCTCGCAGCCACCGGAAGGAGATACTATTATGCCCCTGTGACAGAGGGTTGCGCTGGCGCACAGAGCCCAGAGAGGCTAAGGCAAATAAGTATCAGTCTTTTATAAGTGACCTGTTTAGAGCTTATGCATCTAAGAGGCTTCTTTTTTTTTCTCTCTTATTTAAGAAAAGACTGCGATAGTGAAGTAAGAACACCACTGTTTTCTATTTCAGGGGTGAGGCCTATAAATAATTTTGCTGTAGCTATCGGACCGTGACAAAACGAGTTAAAAAGAAGGGGTACGTACCCTGCTCTGAAGAGCGAACTGTTGGCTCAAATCATTCCTCTTGCTGTTGGTGTCTTAATAACCAGAATTCTACCTAATGTGGTGGTCACTGGTTGGCTAAAGTCACAGGCCCCGGGCAGGTGAAGACAAATCTTAACTAGTCCTCAAAATATAACCCCATATATATAATATAGTCCCGGTCTTCGGGACTGGTCACACCTGAATCTTGCCCGACCCCCTTTGTCAAACTCTTGCCTACAACAGTCACTTTCCACTCTCTGAAGCCCTCCGGGAAAGGTGATGAAGCTGTTCGTGTTTAATTCCACCCTCGATGAAACATGTTGGCCCCAACTCCCACTCAGGAAAGAGATGAGGATATTTGTAATGGAACTAGTAAACTGAGATCTGATAACTGTTGATATCCTTTCTCCAACAAAATTCTACCATCTTTACTGGCATAACTTTGTTTCGTTTAAATAATACTTCTGATGTATCATGAGTTTTAGATGTATTCATCAAGATTTATTTTACATGCAACATAGAATCATTCAGCAGTCTAAAAAAATCTTGACTTTTTTAAAAACTAAATTTTAATTTTGAGATAATTGTAGATTCACAGGCAATTGTAAGAAATAATAGAGATTCCACGTACCATGTCATTCAGCTTCCCTAATGGCAGCATATTACAGAACAATGCCAGCACCAGGAAATTGACACTGATACAATCAAGATGCAGAACGTCATCACCAGGAGGACCCCACTGTCACCCTTCTATAGCCGCATCAGCTTCCCTCACTGCCCCTCCCCTTCTTAGCCCCTGGCAACCAGTAATCTGTTCATGACTGTGATTTTATCATTTGAAGACTGTTACATAAATGGAATCATATAGTACATGACCTTTGCTGAGTGGCGTTTTTGGCTCAGTGTTAATTCCCTTAAGACCCATCCAATTCTTTTCTCTGTCCTCTCTATTCTGCTATTGAACCCATTCACTGAGGTTCTTTTTTTTTTTAATCCCAGTTACTATATTTCTCAGTTTTAAAGTTTCCATTTGGTTCTTCTATCTCCTATCTCTTTGCTGAAACTTTCCTATTTCTTTTCTCTCGTTTCCTCTGTCTTCATTGGTTCGATCATATTTTTAATTGTTTGAAGCAATTTTCTGATGGCTTCTTTAAAATCATTTTCACAGAACTCTCACATCTGTCATCTCAGTTCTGTCACCTACTGATTCTCTTTTCATATAGTTTGAGATCCTTCTGGATCGTGGTGTAACGAGTGGCTTTCAATGGCAATCTGAACATCGTGAGTAACAGTCACGAGAGCAGGGATCTTACTGAGACCTTCCATTTCAGCCGCCTCGCTCAGACACTGCTGCAGCGGGAGCGGGGTACCCCCATGCTGCAGCCTATTGGAGTACAAGTCCAGATTCCCCACTCGGTCTCATGGACACCATAGGATGGGGGATTCCCGGTTACTGCTGGGTGGGGGCAAGAGTTCCGGCTCCCCCTGGGCTGCTCCGGACATCTCCCTGGCTGGCAGTGGCACGGGTACCTTGTTACTGCCCCCGACATGGCCTCCACTGACGCCATAGCAGAGGCACAGCCTCCTTACTGATGGGCGGATGGGAAAGTCTGAGTCTCCACTAGGCTTCCCCCAACACCACCACTGCATGGGTTTGGTGTGTCCCATTGCAGCCTGGCAAGGTGGGGGACATCTAGGCTCCCAACTTGGCCTTGCTGGCAGGGTGGGTGTGGGGCCACAGCTTTTTCCGTGGTGTTTGGCTGGAGTGCAGTGGAGAGTGCCTACAAGTTTTCTTTTTGTTAGGCTGTCCCTTTCCTGGTCCTTTAGCTTGAGAGAGTAGGCTTGTGTTGTCCATGCCCATTGGCATTTCTGGGTTGCTGGCTTTTTCAGCAACAAGTCTGGGACATATGGGGCAGAAACAAAGCCCAGGGACTCACCACCATGTCATTCCTTGGGTCCTGAGATCTCTGATTAGTCTGCCTTCTTCTATTTATTTTGGGGGGGGGGACTCTTATGTTTCTTTTATAGCTGATGGCCAGGGTTCTGGGTTGTACTTAGCATGAAGAATGGGAAAACATACCTGACTCCATCTTTCCAGAAGCAGAAGCCAAAATCTTGACAAAATTTTTGAGTTTCCAATCCCAGTTAGTTAACAAACAGTGTAATATTGGTTTCAGGGGTGGAATTGAGTGATTCATCACTTACATACCACAGCCGGCGCTCTCCACAAGTGCTCTCCTTCATCCCTACCACCCATTTCACTCACCCGTCCGCCTACCTCCCTCAGCCACCCTCAGCATGTTCTCTAGAGCGAAGAGTCTGTTTCACGTTTGCCTCTCTCTTCTTCCCCCCATGTTCATCTGTTTCGTTTCTTAAACTCCGCATATGAGTGAAATCATATGGTATTTTTCATTGACTTACGAAATCTTGATATTTTTAAGAAATAATTTTTCCCCACAAGTAACCCTGGGAGATAGGACAGCACTTTTCTACTGCAGTGGTTACAAACTGGCGGCCTATTGCTCAAACAGGCAGTAGGAGGGTGTTTTCTAAATTGTTTTTAAGGGGACATGCTGTTCTCTATCGCCTCCCGTGTGCCTAGCTTGCAGCCACTTGCGTTTGCAAACTCTGATTTAATAAACAGATCATGAGGCCACGCTATAAACAATGGATTACGGCCATGGATTGAAAGATCATGTTTGAGCTTCCTTTTTCATAGACTAGCACTCGATTTAAGAAATACTAACTAAAACCTAGCTCAAGCATGATGAAGCCTTTCCTATACCCTGCATCTTACTTCCCACCAAAGCCCTTCTGGAAATTTTTGCTTAGGATCCAGAATTTACTCACCATACTAACTTGCTAATTAATTACACTTAGTACAGGACCATTTTCTCTTTTTTCTTTCAAATGTTTGTTCATGGACAAGGGGAGGAGAAACAAGAGGAGACAAACAGAGGTGGTGATAGTGATGATGAGGTCACTTTTACTAACAGCTCCTAAGAAGTTTTGTTACAATTTGTAACGGTATTATTTCATGTAATCTATGGAACGTTACATTCCGATCCTGTTCTTAAAATCTTTGACAAATTCAAGAGAGAGGCTTTTACTCTGTTAGCCCAGTAAAAATGAAAAGCAATTGAGCTGAGTTGCTACCAGGGACACAGGGAGGGGGTCCAACAAAATGAAGTATTTTATCACATTTCTAATAGTCATAATGATCCAGGCAAATCTTCAGGATGACTTGGTAATAAAGGATACACTTACTAATTTAGTCGACCATTCAACTAAAATTCAACACAGTAGCTACTTACTCTTTCAGCAGGGACAGGTCCCCAAACCTCTGTCATTTCATACGCCACCTCCACAAGTTCACAAGTTCGGCTCTGGCTCTACACTGCCCATGCTAATATCAGTATTTATATTACTTTAAGTCAACTCCTTTTTCGTACTTTGCCCAGCTCTATACAACAGCATCCATTAAAACACAAGTTCAATGTGCTACTTTTTCTAACACATATTTAAAATTATATAACTGTGAACACATGTCCACAGACATACCATCTAAATTTATCTCATGTGATAAAAGTGATATTCTTACCATAGTCTGGGTGATCTGACCCTGAGCCTATTGTCAATTCATGACATGAATAAATTAAAAAAAAAACTGTTCTCAAAAACCTAACACGAGTTGCTAATTTTTCAGATTTGCAGGACTGCATCAGAAACATATGGTCTCATCACCAGTTTCAAGAGCTCTAACCCTAGGAGGCCTAGCGTTTCAGATTTTATCATACATAAGAAATCTATGAGGCCTTTGGTTCCACACCTACAGAGATTCTAACCCACTGCCAGGAGAGGGGGGGGCCACTGGGGCTGATGCTGCCGGGAGAGGGGGGGGCCACTGGGGCTGATTTTTGCTGACACCCTGGGGAGCGCTGATGTGGGGAAACCCAAGGGCCACATTTTGAAAAACAGTGGACAGGGCAGGGGGACAAAATTTTAAATGCACTCCAGCTTTTCAGTGGGATAGCTGTCCTGCTGAAAAATTCCAAGTCTCAACTATGTGATAGTAAGCAAGTCATCGGACATCTCTGAGCCTTGGTTTCCTCATCTGTTAAATGATGGTTATAATAAAAGCTACCTCATTTTGCTGTTTTCAGGCTGAATGGATTGTATGTCATGAAGTATTACAAAGCCAACAAAAAAAGCATTAAAAAACCACAGAGCCCTATATGAGCTTGAGGGTTGATGAGGTAGCTGTAAGCACCGCCCGCAGAAGCCTAGGATGAAAAAGCCAATCAGCATTTCCCATCCAGATGCCAGTGCTCAGCCCCATAAGCACCAGCTCGCTTTAATTACTGACGTCGCGCTTAACCTGTAACAAATTAACCCCCATACTGTGTGTCGGTTTCAAATAAGATATTTGCACAGTGGATAATTTGAAATATTATTGATTGATGCCGGCAAATTAGATCCTCAAGGAACTGTGGCTGGACCCTCAGGAAAAACCACATGCAATGGCTCCCTTGCTGGAGGTACTCCAGAGTCCTGTCTTGGGGACTCAGATTTTAAGAACTACTTTATACAGAGCATATAAAATTATCCTTGTGGTTTAGAAACATTTTACACTTTTATTATTTAAAGAACTCTCTTCTTACAGAAAAAAAAAAACTGAATTATAAATTTAACTCTGACTTTGCACACTTGGCTACAGGGAAAACATAACAAAGACAATTAGAAAATGTGTTCTCTTACAATCATTCATCAAAAGCTTTAGCTATGATCTGATGTAGGTACCTAAAATTCAATTTACAAAATATAGAAAAGCCTTATTTTTCTTCAGAATACCATCTGCTAAACCATTCCAATATGAGCTAATTTCGCTACACAAAATTTGTAAATAGACTAAAATTAAAAAAAAAACAGTTGCTTCACATTAAAGTACAGATTCTGTCTGATCTATTAATGTAGAGGTTAGAAAGCTACGCACACAGTCAACATTCAGTCTTTCATAGAACTCACACAACACTAACAAATACGCAAGCATAATGAAAACATTACTGTTAACTCCTGATTGTCTGGAAAGAAAATCATTCCAAGGCCTGAGAGCTATTCTCTGCTAGTCTGGGTTCCTGAGCCTCTCCACTCAGTGGGGCAGTTTCTCAGCTAAAATGAGGCAACAGGGAAACTGGGACCGGCGGGGTAGGCAGCTGCTCAGCGGCCAGCCACTCAGGCACCAGTGAGGCAGCAACTGCTCCTCTCAGCTGCGGCTGGCATGTCTGCGCAGCTGGATTTGGAACACCGGGTACCCCAGCTGCTCCTACATGGACAAACATGAAAACCAGAGAGCAGGGAAACCTACTGAAAATGACATACTGTCATTCTTCTGACTGAGCAGGTTATCCAATTTCTACTAATCCAAAGGCCTACTTTCCTCTGGTAGGCCTAATCAACAGCATCGGATGGCTTGGAGGAAGTACAGACTGAGAGCCAAATTTCAATTACATGGCCTCTTGAGTCAGTCTCTGCGCTTGGCACATTACGAGATAGAGAAGAGAGGAACAGAGGCCATTAGGTCCCTTAAGCAAGGAGCATGTATTAAGAATTAATTAAGGAGGGCACATATTGCATGGAGCACTGGGTGTGATGCATAAACAATGAATCTTGGAACACCGGAAAAATAAAATAAAGTTTAAATTAAAAAAAGAATTAATTAGGATCTTTATTGTAGTGCTTGAACTGTTTGTAATTCTATATGGTTACCTTTACATTTACCTTTACCTTTACATTTACTGTAAGAACTTGGTGCTTGGTAAGGACCGTGATTTTGAGAGACTATTGACCGAGGGTGGTCTGGGATACTAAATGTAGTTCGTCCACACTTGTGAAAACCAATCATCTTTCACAAGCAGGCACACATAATTATAATGGACTGAAACCTCCATTCAAGCAACGTAAGCATGGTTTAACAGTTCACTGACATTTAAACAGGGTTAGTCTTAGCCTTAACAAAGATGGAGTGTGTAAGTTTTTAATTTGTTAACCAATTCAACAAGTATTTACTGAGCACCTGTTATATTCCAGGACTGTGCTGGGGAAGCAGTGGTGAGTAAAAGAGCCCCCGTCTCTGTTGACAAGGAGCTTATCACTCTCAACTTTAGAATAAACAGAGAATACAAATTAAAGACCAAAAAATGAGGCTGCCCAACAATATTCTGGAGTTCTGCAACTTTTTGCATCGTAGTATCGCCTGTTAATGCCGAACACCCACAGGTAGTATCTAAACACAGACACAAATGGTGAAGCTGGGAAATACTATCAGACATTTTCTGAAGTTCAGAATATGATCAAAGAAAATATAGGCATTTATTATAATAAGATGTAAAATATAATATGTAATATAATTAATAAAAATGGAAATGGATTTTTTAAAAAAGGATCAAAAGCTAAAGACAGTTTTTCCTCTCAATTACAAAACCATGAGTACATATACTAGATTCTGGTAAAAATTCTCCTTTGAAGTTCAGATCTAACAGAAAATCTTTCATCCTTGTTCCCAAGCAAATGTTTGTTGAGCATCAAGGGGCCAAAGTCTCACTCAAACTGAAAATGCAAAGCTTCTTGGGGTGCCCGGGTGCCTCAGCTGATTAAGCAGCTGACTCTTGGTTTTGGCTCAGGTCGTGACCTCCGGGTAGTGGGAGTAAGCCCCACATTGGGCTCTGCACTCAGCACAGAGTCTGCTTCACATTCTTTCCCTCTCCTTCTGCATTTCCCTTCCCCCTACTCTTCCCCCACCCACCCCATGCGTGCACTGCACTCTCTCTAAAATAACTAATAATCTTTAAAGAAATGCAAAGCTTCTTGGTACATTGAAGACTCAATGTTGCTTACCTTGTAGTCTCTGGATACGTTTTCTGACGTCACTGAACCTGAAATCTGACTAGAAATTGTAGCAGCTATAAGCTGTTTACACCATTCAACATGTGATCCTGTAGGACTAAAAGAAATAGTGTGATTAAAATATTTTAAGACATGAGCTCTCGGTGAAAAAAATGAGTACTAAGGATATATGTACATTCCTTTTTTTTAAAGAAAAGAAAATTTTATGAGACTATACAGTTAATACATTTACTATAAGAACTAAAATACTAACTGATAACCAGGAAGTAAGATTAGGTTCCAGGCTGATTTTAAATGAATTAGCCAATTTTTTTTTTTTAAGTATATGTGCTGCCGAAGCGAGCACTAGCCAATTTTTTTTTATGTTTAAGAGTCTAGGCCTTACACAGTTAAACATTAGGGAATTTTATTATATTACAAGTATATGCAATGAATATGCTTAATGTAATATATATGGAATATTAATTCTAAGTGAAATATTTATCTTACAGCATATGTTTTTTTCGAATAGACTTTTAATCAAACAGTTGATTATATGAGTTTAAAAAGACCAGACTAGGCAAATGACATCCTGCACGTAGTAATAATGCTATCTTACACTTCCGTAAGAGCACTGACAACTTAAAAAGGCTCTTCCGGTCTGTTATGATATCAGAGTCTCCCAACCACAGTGTGATAAGAAGACACATCAGGGACTAGCCAACATGTTTCTGAGATGAGAAAACTGAGGCACCAGAGGTGACACGCCCAATCAGAATGTAGCAGGGCTGCCTCCAGCTCCACTGGGGCTGTCCTTCCAGAACACGACACAACCAATCGTGACCGACCTGCTGGACTGGAAGGCGAAACAGAGGCCAGCCCCACAGAGGCCAGCCACACTGCCTTACACAAGAACACAGTCCTGCAAGGGAAATGGCATCTTCTACTTGCATGGTGCTCTTAAGCGTCACCACATTTCCACACACAGCCTCGCCTAAGCCTCACAGTGACCCACCTCAAAGATGAGAAAAGTGAGGCTCCAGCAGTTGACCAAGGTCACATGACCGGTCAGTGGGCAGGCTGTGCCCACCAGACCTAAAGGAACACAGGAGCAGACTAGGCAGTGAGAGAATCAAAAATTGCCTCCAAGGGGCCAGGCTCCTCATCAAAGTACTGAAGGAATCAAGCAAAGGGCAAAAGATGCTCATTAAAGTTTACCCTGTAGGTAGTTTTCGCTGTAAAGAATGTTCCAGACCTATAAAAATCTCATCACTAATTAAATCCACACTCATATATTGGGAAGACTGAAAAACGTGGAATCCCTAGGCAGTACATAAAACAACCTAAAGTAAAATGAAGATATTTGATGTTCTCTACTAGCGCTCTAAATTTCTGCCTCTGATCACGATAGCCCAGTGGTGAGCCGCGGGGCTGAAAACGTAAGTAAAAACATGCACTGAACAAGCAGACATTCCTATCATATGTCATAAATCTATTTACTACAATTTCTAACTTAGAGGAAAGGAGGGGAATGGGGGATTTTAGTTTCTTTGTTAAAGGCTAAGTCCCCTTTGTTGCTGGTTAGATCGTCCTTCTCTTGTCACATTGCCTTCCTCCCTGCCAGCACCCACCCCTGACTGTAAATCCAACAGCAGGAACCTGCATGGTCACCCACTGTGGGTGACTTGTTGCTGTTATCATCTGCTCAGCATCCCTTCCTCCTTCTGATAAGGACATTTCTCTAGCGGGAGGACTGGTCCTTCCCCACTTCACAGGATTCTGGGGGTTGGGGGGGACCGAGCAGGGCTGATACCTTGCTCCTCCTGAGCCCACTTGAAGGGGAGTGACCCAGACCAGGCCAGTCCCAGGCTTTCCTCTTGGATTCTAAGCTGTGTAGATCCCCCCCTCAGCACTGCTGGAGGCCACTCCCCAACCCTACCACCTTGAGGAACCCACAGAGATAAAGAATGGGACAAGAGAAAAACAAGGGATGAGGAGCCCCGACAATGCTGCGTGCAACTCTGGCTCCAAATGTGCCCCTGGCCATCTTTCCTCGTCTGCAGCAGCAACGTGCGTCAAGACGCTCCCTTTCTGGCTTAAGTTAGCATGAGTTGTGTTTTTTGCCACACGCAGCCAGAAGTGGCCTGGCCAGCACAGTCACAAACAGCGTGGTATAGCGGGCTGGTAGACAGGAGGCTTGGATCCAAGTCCTGTTTCTGTTATCAGCTAGCTCTGTGACCTTGAGCAAGCCACATCCTCTTGCGGGACCGCAGCTTTGTCGTCATGGAGCACAGTACTCAGGAGAGAGGGGAGGGCTCCTCGGTCCGTGGGGCAAGGCTGCACCTCGCCTGTAGAGCCAGCTTCCACTCTAGAAGTCACTCTTCAAAGAAGAGTATGAATCCGAGCCTGTCAACGACGACGGATCACAGAAGGCCAGCCAGGTTTCCCCTGTGCAATCCCCTGCCGCTAAGAAGCCCCCGCAGCCTGGAGGAGGCCAGTTTTGTTCCTCCAACCTGGAGTCTCCTGATCTCGATGCCCAGCATCCAAGGAGACATCTGTACTAGGGGGTCCTGAGACCCTGCCAACTTGACCTGTCCAAACCAGCTTCAGGGGCTCAGCCTGCAACCCACTCCCCGACCCCTGTTTCCTAGGTCGGGGAAGAGCACAGCCAGTTACCCAGGTACCCCAAGCCCAAAAGCTGGGTCAGCCTTGGAGCCCGCCCCCCACTTCATTTCACTCTCACATCTGCACACTCACCGAGCCGCTCGGTGAGCTCACTCTTATGAGCTAGTGTCCTCAGAATGCACCTTGCTCCGTTCCCACTGCAACTCCCTTTTCCAGACACCCATCCTCTGTGTTCTCCTGCCTCCTGAATTTAGGCCCCAGCTCTAGGCCAATGACTCCCACATTGAGGTCTCCAGCCCAGACAACACTCCTGAACTCCAGGCCCATATAAACCAACTGCCTCTTTGACCTCTGCTCTGGAATATACAGCTGGCACCTCAGAACCACGTGCCATTCATTCCCATCTCATTCATCTCAGCAACACCACTTTCTCGTGCCCAGAATCTTGGCATCTTGATTCTTCTCTCCTACCCAACAACCAATCTTTAGCAAACCATGCTGGCTCTACCCTGTAGGTTTTCTTCAAATTATATCTACAATCTTACCACTTCTCCCTTCCTCTACCCCACTGCTCAGTCTGGGCCACCGTCCGCTGTCACTTGGGTGACTGCTACAGCCTACCTGCTCGTCTCTCAGCTTCAGCCCCGCCCCCGTTCAGTCCGCTGTCCCCAGAGCAGCTACAGGGAGCCCACTGAGATCTACACCAGGTGCGCCACTCCTCTACTCCTCTGCTCTGAAAGCCCCGATGGCTCCCCACGACTCTCCACCACCTGCCCCTGTGACCTGACCTCAACCCTTACTCCTTTCCCCCTAGCTCCTTCCCCACTAGTGACACTGGTCTCCTTGCACACTTCACACACTCCCACCCAGGTGCACAGGCCTCTGCCTGGAATGCTGTCACCCTCGATACTGTACGACTGGGTCCCTCCCTTCTTTAGGGGCAGTACTCGAGTGTCACTTTTCTCAGCCAGGCTTTCCCTGGCCATCCTACGTAAAATTCCAGTTCAGCCCCCAAACTGCAGGCCCCTAACACCTCATATCCCCCTCCAGACTTACTTTTTCCCTAGCACCCATCACCATCTGACAGAGAATACGGTTGACTCATTTGTCGTCTGCCTCTGTCACCAGGACAGCAATGTGTGTCTGTTCCCTGCCAAACCCTTCGGCCCCTCACAGTGCCTGACACAGAGCAGCCGCTCACATATCAAGGAGCCAGTGATTAACATTTCCAGTGAGACTCCCTGCCTCCAGTCTGTTCACCACACCGCTGCAGAACAAATGTTCTCGAACATCAGTCCCATCCCTGTAGCTCACCTGATAGAAACCCTTTTGTGGTCCCTATAGCAAGGGTGACCGCATAATTTCCTATCCAAACCAAGACACTAGTGCGAGTTGAAGAAGGACGCTATTAATAATCACACCCGCTCCACCAGTAAACCAGCACCATCTTGGGCAAAAGAGACCATCTGGCCCAATCTACCTGTAGCTACCGGCAATTGTTAAAAGTGCAGAATTCCAGGCTCTACCCCAGAGGTAGACAGACCAGACTTAAGGTGGGACCCAAGGAGCTGCACTTGGATCGTGCACTGGAGATGATTCCTATGCAGGTCACAGAGAACCATGCCCCAAGAAGCAAGGCACAAAAGATAAAGGCACAATTACCTAGGAAGGCATCCAAGCCCCTTCAAGATCTGGCCCCTGCCTTCCCACACGTCTTCTCTCTTACCAGTTCCGCACATCTAGCATCACCTACACCACCGGCATGACTGCACATTCCACTCCCAGGGCCAAAAGGTCCTCCCCACACTGTCCCCTGGCTAATTTCCCATTCCTCACCCTCAATTCAAATGTCAGCTTCCTCAGAAGGCCTCCTTCCCTTAACTGCCCAGAATCCCCAATACCCCCCCCCCCAACTAAAACTAAATCAAGCACTCCACCTTTGTGTGCCCACAGCGCAGTGGATCACAACTGAGACTGCGGAGGTTTTTTGGAAAATACTACCTCCTGGCCCTCACCCCAAACCTTCTGAATCAGAAGCCTTAGGAGTAGGGCCCGATCACCTGGAGTACTTAAAAAGCTTATCAGATGATTCCCATGTATACCCCACCCAGAGTACTTCTAGCACTCAGCACATGCAATTTAAATTACTGGTTTGTTCATAGTCTTCACTAGATGGTGAGCCAGAAAGCAAAAGCCATCTTGTATTATTCCATAACTCTCCAAGCCCTCATACATTACAGAGTATCTGACCATTCCAAGTACTATCTTAGCTGTGATTAGTTCTCAGTGAAGCTGACCACTTGCGTGATTAATTTAAAAAACAGTGTAAGTACACTGAGGTAGAAACAAAGGGAGTGTTTCTTGCTGTTCCTATGCTTCGGGGAAACTCCCCAAAGTTCAGCTCTCTGTTATGACTAACACAGGCAAGAATGAGCGTCTGAAACTGACCAAGCTGCCTTACAACACTCCCTTGCCTAACTGCACTCTCGTGTCAGCGAAATAGCCAAGATGTGGGAAAACTGGATATTCCGGGCTACGGGATAACCAACCCATCACTTGTCCTTGGAGGCTTAGGATGGCCCTTCCAGTTGGGCACGGTTGGTTTCCACTTCTGATTTACATTGGTTCTGCAACTGCCTAAGAAGCAGTTCTGTGTCCACAAAAACAATGATCCGGGTTCCTTCAAAGTGTGAAAGACTGAAATAAACGATTGTGTGTTCTTGCACCAGGAGCCGTTTGGAAGTTATCCATCCCAGCTTTTCAAATCAGGGTAACTTTGCCTCCATTGGTACCAGCTCCAACACCCACGGGGTTGCATCCTCCAGTCCCCACTCCCAACCCCAACGTCAAAGACGCTCCCCCTCGCCGCCCCGCAAGCAGCGGCGGTGGTGGGATTTCGGTCTTCCAACCCCGGGAGGGAAGGCCTCGGTAAAAAAGGAGAGCCTGGGTGAAACCTCCCAAAGTCTCCAGGGCCGCGGCAAGGCCAGGGAGACGTCTTCCAAGGTGCGGCGGGAAGACGCACTGAGAAGATTTGACAGCTGCGAAGCCCCTCAGGGGCTCAGGGAGCCCCAGCCCTCGAGGCGGAAGTGAGCCAGGTGCGCGGCCCCGGGAGGTGGGGCAGGGCCCGGGGTCTCAGGGAGCGCGGGGAGTGGGGGGGCGGCAGGGCACGGAGAGGGGCACGCCCGGACTCGGCAGGCGCGGCGCGCGGGGCTCTCGGGGGTCAGGGCGCGGGGACCGCGGCGGCCCGGGGCCCGCTTACCTGTCCAGGGTCTCCACGCTGGGCTGCCGGGAGCCGGCAGCGGGGCCCCCAGCGCCCCGAGGGGGCTTCCTGCCGCCCGCCGAGCCCGGGCCCGGGCCCCCGCCGCCCTCGCTGCCAGCCGCCGCCGCCGCCGCCGCCGCCACCGCCGCCACCGGCCTGTCCATGGCGCGCCGGGCCCGCTGCCGCGGACGAGCCGCAGCGAGAGGGGAGCGGCGCCCGGAAGGGTCCCGCCGCCGCGACGTGCCGCGCCGCCCGCCGGCTCAGGCGGCCGCCGCCATTAGCTGTCACCTGGCGGCCCCGCGTTACCCACAAGGCCGCGCGCGGGGCCGGGGGCGGGGAGCTCGCGCGGGGCCGGCCGCGCCCCCGTCCGCAGAGCCCCACCTGGGCCCGGGCCGCCCTCGCGGGGAGCCCGCGACGGCCCGTGTCGCCCGGCAGCGCGTGGGAACGCGCCTGAGTGGCCCCGGAGCTACCGGGCTGCCGAAGAGTTGTGGGGGGGCATCCAGGGGTCAAAACCGATTTGTTTCCCCTCGATTTTCCTTCCCGGGTAAGTTTCGAGGTGGGGGCAGCCCAGGCCCCTGGGCGTCCATGGTCTTGTGGTCTCAAAGCAGGAGCAACTGCAGACATTTTAGCAAGTCCTCCCCACGACCTTCTTCCCTCCCTCCCACAAACAGACCTCCCCGCTATCTGTGGGGCCACCGCGTGTTCTGATGCCGCCCGCGGAACTTCGCCCCTGGTTTATATTAAGAGAAACATTTAACTTCTGTTGCTATGGAAATCCAGCCAATATCTGATGATAAAGGCTCATCCTCTCTCAACTCACCCCTGATTTTGTTAGGGGTGGGGATGGCCATCATGACTAAGCCCTTTGCTGTGATTTCCCTGGGTACAGACAGGAGAGCTATGACCCTGATAAAAAGCAGACCTGTGGACAGGGAGTTGTCCCTTTCCATCTCAGACCCATCCTGCCTTACCAGCTTAATAACATCGAACTGAACCTTGAGGATGAGAATGTGATGCCTGGAGGCCCTGCAGCCATCATACACCCAAGAGGAGAGAAGCCTGGGGTGAAAAGGTGACACGGTGAGGACTTGGAAGGGAAACTCATCTCCTGCAGGCTCTGGTTTTAAATGTTTAACCCATTGTTATAGACTGAATGTTTCTGTACACACACACACAGAGAGAGAGAGAGAGAGAGAGAGAGACAGACACCCCATTCATATGTTGGAGCCCTAGACCTCAACTGATGGTATTTGGAGATGAGGCCCTTGGGAGGTGATTAGATCATAAAGATGGGGCCCTGGCACGATGAGATTACTGCTCTTATGAGAAGAGACATCAGAGAGCTTGGTCTCACTCTCTCCATGAGCAGGCACCGTGGAAAGGCCATGTGAGGCCACAGTGAGAGACCACTGTGGACGAGCCAGGAAGAGGGCTCTCCAGGAACTGAACTTCAATCTTGGACTTTCCAGCATCCAGAACTGTATGCAAGCATCCCAGCTGCCCTGAGATTTGTCAGAAAGAAAATGGTGAAATTTTAGATGTGCTTATTCTGTATTCTTCAAGGAGGATTAGGCCATTGAGGAATTCACTATGATGTTGTTAGATTTTCAGTTCCATTAAGCAAACATAGGACTTCTGGGACAGAGAAGCAAATCACACATATTACAGCCTAAGAAGTTCACAGTCAAGTGACATTACCTGCTGGTGAGTGCCACAGTGGTGGCAAGCCCATGGGGCTGCGGGAGGAGAGGGGTTAGGAAGGCTTCCGAGAAAAGTACACACAAAGCTGGATCTCCAAGTCGTTGCAGGCAGAAGGGACAGTTATAGACAAAGGTGTAAAGCTGGTTAAACAGATTATGTACAAGTGAACTCTAAGAGATCTCCTGTGGCTGGAGCATAAAGTCAGACAAGGCAAATGAGAAGGTCAAGTACAGGTCAACAGGGCAAAGACCTGGAGCATCTGCCATGCTGGACTACGAAGTTCACACTCTGTGCTGGATTCTGGCACAGGTCGGGCTCAGCGCCCTTGGAGAAATACTACTGTACAGTCCCTCGTGTGGTGGACTGTGCCTCCGAAGACAGCTGCGGTAATATCCCCCATTCCACGGGTCTTTCACAGCGTGACCTTGCCACTCCTATATCAAAAGGTCGAGTCTGTGTCCCCTCCCATAACCTCTTTGGACCAATAGAGCGTCACAGAAGGGACGCTATGTAACTTCTGGGGCTTGGCCTTCAGGCAACTGCACCTTCTGCCTCAGATTTTGGGAATCCTCTTTCTTGGAACTCGGCTGCCACACTGTAAGCGGGGCACCTGGGTGGCTCAGTGGGTTAAGCCTCTGCCTTCGGCTCAGGTCATGATCCCAGGGTCCTGGGATCGAGCCCCACATTGGGCTCTCTGCTCAGCGGGGAGCCTGCTTCCTCCTCTCTCTCTGCCTGCTTCTCTGCCTACTTGTGATCTCTGTCTGTCAAATGAACAAATAAAATATTTTAAAAAAATAAATAAAGACACCTTGTCATTACTCACAGGGCCGCTAATGACCTGCCCAGTTTCTCTTCCAGAGAAAGGAATTCCTCATTATCCTGGAAGGCAAGTAAATCTCCAGGGAGGGGGAAAGAGACATCTTGACCTTCACTCCTGTGAACTCTGGGAGAGGAAGGTGTCTCTCAGCTTTAGGGTCTTGGAATATCCCCTGATACCAACTCTCTCAATGTGGCTGTGAATTCATCAGCCGGAGCCCGTGGATGGTGCAGAAACCTGACACAGCCATGGAGACTTTTCTCCTTAGAGTTGTCGGCTTGAGCCCCCCCACCTTCCCAGGGATCACGGTCAGGAGACAGACGGCCACCTGTGTGGTGGGAGGCAACGGGAAGAGTGAGTTGCCAGCCTACGCCGGTGCTCCTCTGGGGAAAATCGAGGCACCCTGTGGGGGAAGGGGGCACGTGTCTATGCACCTACGTTGAGTGTTCATGAAATGTACACGCGGCATGCTGCATAACGTCGTCACTTTCAGAATGGCGAGCGTAACAATGACTTGGGCCATCCGCTCACACACAGATCCAGGGGCCCCACTGCAGAGAATCTGAGCACTGAGTAGCATGGCAGGGAAGGGGCTGTGGAGAGCCACATTATATGCAGCACCGCAAGCGAGTCTGAGGCAGATGGTCTGAAGATTACACTTGGAGACGCCACTGGAGGTGACAGGGAGCCACAGCCCTGTCCTCACAGAGGGACAACCGATTTTATCTACACTTAGAAAGCATAGCTGGGATTACACGTGGGCGGAGGGCCTGGGGGGGGGCAGGAGTGGCTGCGGGAAGACCATTTCAGAAACTGAGGCATGAGGGCCTGACATCAGACAGGACACAGTGCCTGACGGGATGCTGGGCATGAAGAAGAGAGGGAGGGACAGGCTAAGAGATGGGTCAAGGCTGAAACCAAGGTGTCGACTTGGATGACTGCATAGAGCGTGACAGTGGTCACCGGGTGAAGGAATGCAGGGTGACAAGCAGCTGGGAGAGGTGAGGGAGTAGGACGAGTTCATCTTGGACATGTTCAGTTGGCCCTGCCCTGAGTCCTGGCCCACACGATGCTTTTGTGTACACTGCGGAAAGAGACCCCTTCCTCACAACACCGGACTGCTATTGCTCATAAAATTGTCATGATATGCTGGTGTTGTGAAAGTTCAACCTTTGCTTGCTATATGCCCAGAAAGGGCTGTAACAGACCTCGAAATCTATGAGGCTTTCACTGTGCATGGTTCCCCTTAGGTAGGACCCCCTTGTCCCCTGCACGGCCTACATACTGATGCCTGTGCCCTTGACGGGCACTTCTGGGTTATCCGGGTGGAGGTGTCCCATAGACTGTTGGTCACAGCTTAGGAGAGAGAGGCAACAAAAGAGTTGGTACATTTTCCTAAAATTTGAAAACAGAGAAATTCTTCGAAATTTAATCCTCAGCTCCACAATTTGGTAACTCAGAAGAGGCCACCACTTTCTTTCTGGAAAAGGAATCAAGCAAATGAAACTGGGCCTGAGGATTCCTTATCAAATGAGTTTCTCAAAAACATCCTTTTGCTCAGAATGAGAAAATCTCACTTTCTGTGGGACAACACATGAGTGCCCCTGCAGGGAAAGGGTCCCGCTGTGCGGAGGGGTCCTAACGGCAATTCGGAAGAGTAAGATTTTGATCTGGTCTTCCCAGGCAACGGCGGAGGCCATCCGCCTCACAAAGCAAAGCCTGGCGCTGTCTGTGCCTCCAGCCTTGAGAGTGTGTTCAGTTCGTGGTGTTCATTTTTGTGTCTATAATTGTGCTCTTTAGCCCAAAGCAATTCCGGCTAAATGTGGCAACAGATGGACTTAGGTTCTGTGTGTCCTTGCAAACACTGCCGCATCAGATCCAGGTTTGTAACAAGTCCAGCATTAACCCCGTTCGTTCTGGAAGCACCATCTAGCCATAGTTAAAAATGTTGGCGTGTCTACATGTATGTTTGAAGACTTTTCTCTACACAGTATTAGGCACTGGATTCATTTTCTGTTGCTGCCATAAGAAATTACCACAAACTGAGAAGCTTAAACCTCGAGGTTTCTGTAAGCAGATGTCCTGGTGGGTTCATTTGGGTCCTCTGCTTGGGGTATCACAAGGGTGAAATCAAGGTGTTAGCAGGGCTGGGCTCTTTTCTGGAGGATCTGGGGAAGAATCCAGCTCATTCAGCTCCCACAGGCTGTCTTCATTCCTTCTCGTGCTTTCCATGTGCCCCCTCCAGCAATGGTGGGTCAAGCCCCTCTTATTCTTTGATCTCTCTGACTTCCTCTCCTGAAGCATCTCTTTTGCTGCTAGGCAGAGAAAGTTCTCTGCTTTTAAGGACTTGTGTGATTAAATAGGACCCACCTGAATGATATAAGATACTCCCCCCAGCTTAAAGTCTGTAACCTTAATTATATCTGCAAATCCCCCCCTTTGTCATGTAACATAACATATTCACAGGGTCAGAGATTAAGGCACGAACATAATGGGGGGACCAGAATGCCTACCAAGGGTACCAGGTCAGGCTTCTCCAGGGAAACAGAATCCATAGAGGGTGTCTGTGTGTACAGACAGAGAGAAGGACAAAGGGGGATTTAGTTTAAGGAATTGGCTCACACAATTGTGAACAAGTCTGGGGTTTCCAGGTCAGCCAGCAGAGTGGAAATTCCAGCATGCAGCAGCCCTGAACTGAGTCTGAAGCCAAAGTCTGGAGCAGAGTTCCTTTCTTTTTGAGGGGACCTCAGTCTTTGCTCTTAAAACCTTCAACTGATTGGATGAGACCCACCCACCTTGTGGAGAACAATCTGCTCTACTCAGAGTCTGCTGATTTAAATGTTAATCACACATACAAAATACTTTCACAGAAATATTTAGATTAGGGTTTGACTAAACACTTCCACACTATGGCCTACCCAACTTTGATGCATAAAATGAGCCAACATGGTGTCTGAAGGTCCATTTGTGAGGTCAATGTTCTCAATGACACTTCAAGTGAGTACTGATAAATGAGTGGAGTTATTAATTCCTGTGCCTCCATCAGCTGCATTAGAAAATGCCACAGGTTACTTAGTTGTGCCTCTAGATTTATCCAGAAGTTATCAACCATTGGTTTAAAGTTATAGACAGGGCTAAAGGGTGGCCTGGGAGGGTTTGGCTCTGTGCCCATGACCTCCACCACCCCTCATTCTTTGATATTGACATTAAATATACTCAGTGTTGCGTTGGGTGCTCTACAAATGTAGTGTCAAGCTATCCTTCCCATGTCACCTGCTGTCCAGAGACCTCCCACTCCCAAAGCTCCAGAGACCCCACTGGCCTAAACCTGGCAAGTCTGTTTCAGAGACATGCTTTTGGCCTCACTTCCATAAATCCCCCATTAAGGCAGTCACACTTGGATCAGTCAGGATAAGGTCCAGCAGATGGGATTACCACAGAATCCAAAGGAAGAGAGAAGGTTATCTTCAGAGACCAGGAAAGAGCCAGGGTAGAGGCATCCTGGGGGTGCAGAGAACAGAGTTTTAAGTGGAAAGGAATGATCCAGAGTGTCAAGGGGTGCTCAGACTGGTGAGATGGGGCAGAGGTGCCCCTGGATTCGGCAGTGCGGACATGGTGTGGGACGGGTAAGAGCACTTTTGGAGGACAACTGGGTTGAGAAATGGCCGCAGGGAGACAGAATCTCTATCTGTATAATGAGATTTATTACGAGGAACTGGGTCACGAGATTCTGGAGGCTGAGGAGTCCCAGATGTGCCGTCTGCAGGAGCGCCTAGGCAGAGGAGGGCTGAGATCTGTCATAGCCTTTCCGTTCTGTGCAGGCCCGCAGCGGGGAAAGCCATCTTCCTTCCTGATACCAGCCGTTCAACTGCGGATCGCTTCCAGAAACACCCTCTCAGACACATTCAGAAATAATGTTTAAGCAGCGGTCTGGACACCCCATGGCCCAGTCAAACTGATACATAGAGTGAACTATCACACAGGGGAGGAAAGGGAGGCACCAAATTCCAACCGGTTAGACTTTATACATCAGCCTCCGGCTTCTAGAGCACATGTTAGGCTTTCCATTGACCTTTTGCGCAGAGTTCGGAGTTCTTCTCATTCCGAACACGACTCCACCAGGCTCAGCCAAAAGGGAAGAAAAGCACGTGATTACTTGCCCCCCCAACCCCCTCCCCCGTAGCAGCCGCAGGGCAGACTGGGGGCGACGAGCGGGCGGATCCGCCTTTGCAAGACCTTCAGCGGAAGGGCTGACAATCTGAGCGTCATGAATTTGTGAACGCTAAAGTTACCCATCTTCAATTATAAGCGAAAATATCCGGTACTACAGAGGGATCCCCCATTTCTGTCCCCAACTCGGAAGCAGCATGGATCACTGGCTGTCGTTAGGGGCTGAAACGTACAGGCAGCGAACAGTGAGGAGGGGAGATGTGCTTCTTGAGGGATGAGAAACATATTCTGCAGGGTTTTGCTTGGGCAGGACTCCGAGTCTTCGGTGAGGCAGGAGAGTAGAGAGCGGCGGAGGGCGGACTCCTGGCCAAGGCGGTTTGATTTAAAACCGGCTCCACTCGCCAGCCCGGGGTGACCTCTGGCCAAGGGACTTCTCTGTGTTCAGTTTCCTCTTCTGCTCATCGTGGGCTTGCTGTGGCGATCCAACGGGTATTTAATGACAACTATAAACACCTTTCCCTCACTGGTCAGCGTACATGAAACAGCAGTTTGGGTTTGTTTGGTTGGTTTTTTTGTTGTTGTTGCTGTTTTTGTTTTTTGTTTTTAGAGGAAGTAGTTTCAATGTTGACATGGGCCATGTTGAGCCCCGAGCGGACTCACTTGCTCGGCTGGGCCCCCCATGCGCTGGCTGCAGGGAAGTCGGCGGCTACCGGCTCCCGCGCACCCCGTTCTCAGGAGGATCGCCGGTCCCTTCTCCTGAGCTCTTCTGCACGGCGTCACGCACCCTCAGATCCCTGCCTGGCCTGGGACAGACATTCATGAGGTAGTAGGGCGAACACTGCCTCTTTGAATTTCTTGCCATCGCCATCGTGTTATTACTTTCCAAGCACTTTGTTGCGGAAGCACTTGTGTTTTTCATAGAAATCGGTAGAAACGTATATACATTCCTTCCCTTCAACATTATTGAGTGCTTGGTACACGTCTGGCATCATACTCGGCTTTGTGGCCATAGGGAGATTACTCGTTTTCGAGGGGGACAAAATGGAACTTGAGGAAACAGAGTGGATTGGGTTCAAGAGTCGTAAGACCCTGAACGATGAGCGAAAGCCACCCTGCCTTCCGTACCAGAAGGAGTTGTTCTTCTTGGAACAGCTGAGTTAATTTTTAGCTGAGGGACGCTATGAATTCTAAAACCAATCGTGTCATCTGTGCTTGGCTGGAAACTTTAGAAACACATATGTGGCATGCTTCTGGTAAGTGTCTAAGATCTTGAAGCTTGACTTCTATCTGCTTACGTCATCTTGCTCCTGCTTTTTGTGTTCTCGTTTCCCTGATGAACTTGCTTATTTTTACCTTATGTGTATCTTTATAAGTTTCCATAATTCAACTTTCAGTCCGTCATGTGTGGCAGAGATACAAATCATTTTTGTAACGTGCGCGATCGGTTTGGGAATGTTTCTAATTCAGGAGATGGCCGCCCACCAAAATTCTCCACTTTCGTTCGGCCCCTTTTTCCTTCGTATGACATTCTGGAAACAGATGCTTGGTCTCTATTGCAACGCAGCAACAAAAACCACGACTTCCCCCTTCGAACATTCCCTGAAGAAAACATGATTACAAATGATTAGGGGGCCCAGTAGGCTGTACCAGTCCGGGGCTAATCAGGAGACTGAAACCACAGGGTCACTTGAACAGGGAAAGTTCCACAGGAAGAACTGATCATGGGATTGGAGTAACAAGAGTTTGGCTAGTAAGTAAAGAGATGACAGCTACTGTGAAGACTATTATATTCACAGATCCCAAAAGGAGGGGACATGCCACGCCACTCGAGGCCACAGGGAAGGGCACCAGGGTCAGTCACAAGGCGGAGGAGGGGGGCTGGGGACAAGAGCCCTCATTGTGGTGCTCCTCTTTCCCACGCACACCCCACAGGACTGCATTCCACCTTGCAGATCCTGTACCAGGCACGGCTCCTCCAGGTGCAGAGGCCGGTAGTTGAAGTCCCAAGGTGTTCCAAAGGAACCTGGCTCCCTAGTCAGTGGCTTCTGTTTAAGGATGCTATTTGACCAAAATGCAGGTATTGCCTAAGAAGCTAGTTGTGAAACGTTCGCTGAACTAGCAGCACAAAACGACCTGGGATGGCTTTTAAAAAAATTAGTAGACTTTTTTTGTTGTTGTTGTTTTCTTTTGAGCAGCTTTAGGTAAAAAGAAAATCGAGTGGAGGGAGGGAGGAACGAAAAGTTGGACCAAACGATTTTCAGGGCAGTGAAAATACTCCAGATTATGTTCCATGGATGGGCACATGTGACTATACATTAGTCAAAGCCCATAGAACGTCCAACACAGAAGGGAAACCGTAATATAAACGGTGTTAGTTAATGATAACGTGGGCAGTAGGAGCTCATCAGGGGGTTTGCTGTGAGGCAAGCCCAGGAGCGCTCTGTGCCTCCCCCACAATTTTCCTGTAAACCTGATATCACATATCATCAGATATGTTTTTTGCAAATATTTTCTCCCGCTCTGTGCCTTGTCTTCTTGTTCTTTTAACAGTGTGTTTCACAGAGCAGATGTTTTTCATTCGAATGTGGTCCAGCAGGTCAATTGTTTTTGTTCATGGGCGGTGCCCTTGGCATTGTAGCTAAACACTCATTGCCAAACTCCAGGTCACTTCGATTTTATTACTTTAACGATAATGTGCATAGTAAATTTATAACCTGCACCCAGGGATGTGCTGGTAAAATTTTAATTATCAGCTCTCTGAAATTAAAGATAAAAAAAATCACCCCGATTTGTAGCACTTGCTGGTTTCTGTGGAATAAATCTTTCCACCCCCGGCTAGTTGCAACCACTATCTCGAGGTCACTGAATCCTGAAGAGCTGAAGAGAGGGGCTCACCACTGGCTCTCACGAGCCTGTCCAAGTCCTCTCCTGCTATCTGTCCTTGTTGTTTTTGCTCAGGGCTATCTATCTTTGCCACTTTTTACTGTGAACTGTTCCTGTTCCCTGGAAAATGATTTGTGAGAATTCCTGGAAGCCCTGGAGGAAGCTGTGTTCTTCTAGAGCGTTGCATTTGCTTCTGCCAAGCACCTGGGGGCGCCATAAGACCGGCGCCGGAGATTTGTGACCGCCCTTGGCGAAGTAAAACTGGACCGCAGACCACAGAGCCTGCTTCCGGGGGACATTTTCGTCTTCCTCCTCCTGTGCTCTGGGCCATTTTGAATTTGCTGACAGTCCTCTGATATTGCAGATGTTGCTTAAGAAAATGGAATTAATCAGGCACGGTCCTCCCCCTCTCCCCAGATTCCATATCCTCTTTGTATTCTTCCAACTGGTGCCATAACAAATTGCCACGCATTAATTGGGCTAAGGGACGTACATTTATTCTCATGTAGTTCTGTAGGTGAGAAGCCTAACCAGGTCTCACTGGACAAAAGCCAGCATGTCAGTACGGCTGTGTCCCTCCCGGAGGCTCTGGGGGAATAGCCCTTTCCTCACCTTTTCCAGCGTCGGGAGGTCGCCACATTCCTTGGCTGGCGGCTCCTTCCTCTATCTTCAAAGCCAGCAATGGCAAGGTGAGCCCCCTTCCAATTTTAAGGGTGCTTGTGGACCCACATTCATAATCCAGGATGATCTCCCCAACTCAAGGCCATCTAATTAGACCCCTGAATTCTAGCTGCAGCCTTAATTTCTCTTTTCTGTGGTGCCTCACATATTCCGAGGTTCCGGAGATTAGGATATGAACATCTCCGGGGAGCCATGACCCGTCTATTCAAGGCAAATCCCTCTCTGCTTCTATTTTAAGGCTCATGCCTACTCGGGGGTCTTGTTCTCTCGTGAATCTCTCGCTCTCTCTTCCTCCCCATAGATGATAACAGTTAAGTCTCTTCCTTCAAAAAGCACCTTCTTGGGGCGCCTTTGGTGGCTCAGTTAGTTAAGCCTCTGCCTTCGGCTCAGGTCATGATCCTGGGGTCCTGGGATCCAGCCCCACGTCAGGCTCCCTGCTCAGAGGGAAGCCTGCTTCTCCCTCTCCCTCTGCTGCTCCCCCTGCTTGTGCTCTCTCATGTGCTCTCTCTCAAATAAGTAAAATCTTAAAAAAGAAAAAAAGCACATTCTCCTGGTCCACTCTCCCAATAGCTATGATCCAATCTCTCTTCTTTCTTTATACTCAGCTCTCCAGAAAGAGCAGCGTGGCCCTGTCTACCCCTCCTTCCATCACTGATTCACACAATCACGTAAGTATTTGTTGTGCACCAACCACATGCCAGAGGCCCTGTTGAGCGATTTTGTCTGTAAATCTGTGTTTCTGTGTACAGTGTACTCAGCATGTCCCAAACAGGCCTCAGCACTGCCCCCGTCTGCCCTCCACTCTGATCTTCTCTCTACTCGTCCACACTCCAGGCCCAGTCCTCTATGTCCGGTCAACGGCAAGAGCCTCAAGCTGGCCTGTCCCGTCTTGCCGCCCTACAACCTACCCTGACCCGGCTGCCACCGAGGCTCACGTTTGATTACCGCCCTCCCCCACCCCAGTAGACTCCTTCAGCAGCTCCTACAGCAGAGAAGAAAATGCCCGTTCTTTACCAGGGCCTGGAGGCAGTTCCCTGCCCAGCTCCTGCCTAACATTTGGTCATCTTTCCCCAGTCCCGTGCACCTTACAATCCAGGAACACCAACTTTCTTTGGGTTCTGTACTTACTCCGTCACATTTAAAGGACCAGATGCTTCTATTTGTACTGTTCCCGTCTATGGTGATGATTTCTTTGCTTCTCTTTGTTGTTTTACCATGAACACACGCCAAAACAACAGTTTTGTTTGGTTTTGACCTTGTACGAATGGAGTGATACTGTATATGTGCTTCTGTATCTGGCTTCTTTCAACCAACAAGCTCATGAAAGTCATCCGTGTCGCATGTAGCTGTAGTTTGGTCATTCATCGTGGGTGTGGATGACTCCGGACGCCACAACTCTTCCGTTCTACTGTAGGTGGGTATTTGAGGTGTTTCAAGTTTTGGGGGGAGGCATTAGAGGCAATGCTGCTATGAATATTCTTGTACATGTCTTTTGGTGCATGAAATTCTCATTTCTCAAGGGCATCTATGTGCCTGAGAGCGGAAAAATGCTACCTCCTAGGGTAGGCATTGATTTGACCAGATGCCAGCCGTTCTTCAAAGCAGCATAGGAGAATTCCTATTGGCCCACAACCTTTCCAGTGCTTGGGATTGCCAGACTTTTAAAAGTTTTGCCCATACGTGGCTGTGGGATACGATCTCACTGTGGTTTGAATATGCATTTCCCCAAAGACAGATGCAACCGAGCTCCTACCTAGGCTTCCTACCTTTCCGAGACTCAGTTCTGACGGCGTTCCCAAGAAACTCCTCCCTGACCTCCCAAAGCCCTCCCTCTGCCTTTGTCTGAGCAGGAGGCACCCCCCCTGCGTGGGAATCAGACCTTAACCAAACAGTCTTCCCTCTAGGCCAGGTGCTCCTTGAAGGAGGCCACTGTTTCACTCATCTCTGTTTCCAAATAAAAATGGCAAACAAACAAACAAGAAACCTATCCGTTTGATAAGGTCTGTGGGGATGCCAGATAGTACAGTGTGCAGCACATACGGCCCCAGTAAATAGCTCCCTTTGCTCCGTTTAGGGACCAAGGGAGTTGAAAGCACATGGTCTGGCTTTGGATAGATGCCAGGATAGAAAGGAGAGCCAGAACTGGGGCGGGGGAGGGAGCCAGAGGCAACTATAAGGTTGGATTTCCCCTGAGAGGTCACAAAATGGACTGAGCTGGCCCTTACCTAAAGTAACCGCATGGCTGGTAGTGGGTGAGCCTAGCGGTGTCTTGACCTCTCTCTTGCACTCGAAGCCGAACGGACTGCAGTGCGGTGGGCATCATAACGCCCCTCCCCCAAAACACGTCCACATCTTACTCCCCAGAACCTGGCGATATGGTAGCTTACACAGCAAGGGGGTATTAAGGTAGTGGGGGAAATTCAAGTCACCAGTTAGCTGGCCCTGAGATGGGGAGACTGGCCTAGGTTATCCGGGTGGGCCTGGTATAATTGCCAGGTGCCTGTAAATGTCGACGAGGCAGGGAGACGAGTCAGAGTCCAGACATTTGAGATGCTGCTGGCTTTAGAGACAGGGGAATGGGCCACTGATCTGGGGAAGCAGGCAGCCACAAGAAGGTGGAAAAGGAAAAGGACTCTCCCCTAGGGCTTCCGGAAGGAACACAGCCCTGCCGACACCTTGACTTAAGGCCAGTGAGACCAATTTCAGACTTCTGACCCCTAGAACTGTAAGAAGATAAATACCTTGTAAGATAATCACCTCTAAATGTGTGGTGATTTCTCGTAGCAGAAACAGGAAGCTAATACAGGAGGCAAATGTTGTTTTGTGCCATAAATCTTGTATGTGCACGAGTGATTAAAATGCATTTTCTAGGAAGGGCTGTTTGAACTGGAAGGAACCTTCGAGAACGTGAAGCCCATACCCTAGGTGAACAGATGGACACCGAGGCCTCCAGATCCATCACTTCTGGGAGCTGGGAAGGCCTCAGACCTTCCAACTGCCCCAGCAGCAGTTCCAGAGCTCAGGCAGGAGCCCAGGTCTCCATGCATCCTGGCTAAGACAAGTTTGTGTGATCAGGCCCCCTGAAACGAGGTGAACAACTTTCTTTTGTGATTTATGTGGAATGCACTGGGAAATACAGTCACTTTCAGAAGCACGTAATACTTACGTGTTATAGCTTACCAGCTATAAATGAGTAAGTCATGTTGTCCAGAGCTACTGGAAAATAAACCATTAGGACCTAACAGTCACGTGCTACTTTACCTAGGCGATTAAACACATCGTCTTCGCAAATAAGGACTAACCCGTGTCTGAATCTAAGCCTCCTGAGGAAATGAGCGTGCTTCGGTTTGCTGATCTTTCATCTTCCACATACATTTAATACAGAAGACTTTGCTAATCATTCCTTAATGCAGTTGTATGCCCACCAATGGATGTCGGCGGATTAGACTCACTTCCAGTGAGTGATTCTGTGAACCTCCAACAACTCGACTGCAATCTATTTCAACCATAGTATTTTCCTGCAGATGTGCTAATCCTTGTTTGTGGGACGCACCTTGCATACGTTTCTTATTTGCTCTGGAGGTCCCCTTGCTTCTGCTTCTGCTTCCGGCTGTGACCTCCAGCCACAGGTATAAGTACTGTGTGACAAATTCTCCCACTTAAGAACATTCCCTTTATAGGGTCCTGCTTTTGTCTAATGCCCCAAATGCCACAAGAGTTGTCCAAATGAGTGACCCACAAATCTGCGTTCTGTACACAGGGCTGCAGGCGATGAACTACTTGGAGAGTTCTGAGTATTATTCCTACCAAAAAAGCAGACGGATAAGCTTCAGTGCGTTACCAAAGTGTATCAGGGCTAGGACCATAGTTCGGGAAAACTGTCACATTATCAAAAATCTCTATGACTGCAACTTATTTGAAGGGCTGTCCCAGAAGACAGATGACTCTGTTTCATTCTCGATGGCAGAGCTATAAGGCTATGCGCTGGGAACTCGAGAGACACGGACTTCAGCGTGACACCTGCGCACATTCGTTTCGATGCTGTGGGACTTTGGGGCAACGACGCTTTGCAAAGAAACACTTAAACTTTAAAGAGTCCTATTCAGATTTCAAAAAAAAAAGTTAATTTTAGTTTACTGCTTGAACTATTTAGCATTCTTAGAATGCACATTAATTTCCAACCAGCTGTACTATGTGAAAACAATTTTGAATTCTTAAGCGCAAGAGACACCGACTATGGCTTACTTCCATCAAGGTCTCACCATCCCTTAATGGCAGCCGCTGTGTTCGGCATCCGGAGTGTAACGTCTTGCGTCCACATACCCTGGCTCTTTTGCAGAAGCTCTCCGGACTTTAAGACAGCTACGGCTTAAAATTGGCACTGTTAATACAGTCAAACGCAGTTTGGGGAGAGCCTGCAAGCTTGCTAGCAAGACCAAGAGCATGTGACGTAGAGGCAAGAAAAGACAAGACACCCATTACCTCCCCCAACAACACACACACGGTTACACCCCCGAAAACAGAGCGCTATTTTAGTTAATACATTTATTACAGCAGGTCTTTAGTCATTATTGTCATGATGATTTTCATGACATTTCACAAAATCCTTTAAGCTATTAGTATTTGCTTTTTTCTTTTTATGGACTGACACTTTGTTAATTTATGAAATATTTACAGCGTTTACAAAAAGCAAGAGAATGTCTAATAAAATTTCTTATACATACAAAATTTATACATGATACTACTGTATTTGAGATGTCTTATTTGGTAGACCAATTAAACTGTGACATAAAATAATTTACAAAGATATATTTAATCTCTCTTAATTCATTGAAAACAAAACCATATTAGCTATAAATAGTCCTTTACAAATCACTGGAAAACATTAATTGTTTTAACTCTAGCCTTAACTTTTACAAATATACGTAACTAAATGAATTAGTTCAGATATCAAATAGAACTGTATTTGAAACTTCATTTACCACTAGCACTATGACTACAAAACAAAAACAAAAACAAAAAACAAAAACAAAACAAAACTCCCCAAAAACCTGAAAACAAAAACTGCCGGGTACATTTCAAGTAAAAATGTGTAGAACCAGTTTAATGCACACTTGGGGGGAGGGGCATCCAACACCACGCACGCTCGACAAATGTACACCTGCGGCTTTGATTTCAAAGGATGATGCTCTAGCGACAGCTCATGCATCCTAGATGGCCAGCCCTACACTTTGGCGGATAAGCTGGTCAGACTAGAGCAACGTTTGCAAAAACATTCACCTAAGCAGCACAGTGCCCCTGACGTCTTCTGACAGTGCTAAGGGCTTTTCCACAACCTGAAAATGGGTCAGAATTTCAGGCAAGCTGATAGAAGAACTTAGAAAACAGAACTGGCAAAAAGTTAAAAAAAAATCAAATCATATTCGACTGGGCCCCATCAGTGTAATATAAAAATATGCTCCTCTTCAAAATTACGGGACAACACTTTAGATTCCAAAATTTCAAAAAAACGAAAAACTCATCTACGCAGCTATTTCTCTTTAAGCCACCACTCACGATGGTATAAAGTTTGGCAATTATTTCAACACCTTGCTTTTGGATGACGCCTCAGAGGATGAGCTCAATTTGGTTTTGGCAACAACATCTCTCACATTTGGGCTCGTTTTACACCAAAGCAACTATGAGAAGCAGCCCAAGGAAAATCCGGTTCACAAACCTATTTTTTTCACTTCAGTTTAAAATAATGTCGTTCCAATTAGGCCCACAAAATACATATTGTAGACACAGTATTTCGAAAGAGGTCAACTCAATTTCAATTTTCTCTTTCAAAAACTGTCCTTGAAAGGTGTCAGGATTTTCCACAACCCCATCTTGGCTCCTTTCTTCTGATTGCCCTGTAGACACTAGTTTTCTTGTAATATGTATTCTAGAAGGCACATATTCAAGAGTTTAAGATTATGTTAGTTCAAGTTCTACACGGAGGCAAATGTTTTAATCTACTCTGTACACAGGCCCCCAAGTGAAAGTCAAGTCTCTCCTTTACTCGGAGCTCTGGCGCAGCACCGGGGCTCCCTCCTAGAAGTGAGTGTGCACATGGGGCATCATCTGGGACGGACCGGACGGCGAGGTCGAGGGGTCGGAGAGCTTGGCCGAGCTGGCGAGCTGCAGCTCCTCGAGCCGCTGTATGTATTCGTCACGCAAGGCCAAGAGCTCCACATAGCGCTGCTCCACGGGGTTGGGCTGCTGCAAAGAAGCATAGATGGGCATTAGGGCTTTTCCCAGGAAACCCCTGGACTGACCTTCAGTGTTGGTCAGAAATACAGAAAAGTACAAAGGGTAAAACACCCAGCTCTTCGCCACTAAGACATAAGCTCATGTACACATTGCCTCGCATTTCCCTCACCATCTTTTTAAGGTTTACAACCCAGACACGGCTCCGGTCTCCTACGTGCCCCGGCCCCAAGCCCACTGCTCTTTCGTTTCCGGACGCCACAACTCTCCTCCAGTAGGCGTGTGGCCTTCTTCCCCGTGTAGATTCATGACACTCTTCGTATACGTGAGTATCGGGAAACGAAATATGCCGTTCTCGTCTCTCTTGTCGAGGCCTACATTGACGGTGCTCTTCTGTATTCTGTCTGTATCGACTGGCGTCTTGACCCGTGTCTCTGCGCTCGAGCCCAGCTGAGTCCCCGAGTGAATAAGGCACAGCTCATCTCCGCACTCCCGCAGCGACGGAGAGTCGGGGCTCCCAGGCCCGTTAGCCTCGGGGGTGAAGCTCGGGTCTGCCTCTCAGCAGCCAGAGGACTTAACCCAAGACCCTGCACCTCCCTGCCAGGGAGATGGGAGTGGGCCCGGCACAGACCTCACGGGGCTGCCGGCAGAGCGAGGTCAGCCCTCACGGTTGGTTTCGCCATGCTGCCCCTTTCCTTCATGGGTCAGTGGGGGTCTTGTGGCACTCCGGAGGTTAAAAGTCACGTGGGGACAGAATGTGATTCTCCCCAGCATGCCAACTCTTTAAACTCCTGTACTGATGTATACATTACGCCGGGAATGCAAACAAATCTCGAAATGGTCAGCTCAGTGAGCCTTTACACAGATGTGCACTAATGCCATCACCCACCCCGGCCAAGATACACAACACGACAGCCCCCAGGAGGCTCTCTCACCAGTGTGTTGTGAGTGATCAAAGGCAAGCTTCTAGAAAGCTTAAGCAGTCTATGAAGACATTAAGAAAAAGGCCAAAAGGCTACAGAAGTCCATTCCTTTGGCACCAGTGGCTTCTGGGACCATCCTGCTTTCTACCTGTTAGGCTCTGAGCCCCAACAAGGGAGTTGAAGCAGGCCGTGCCCTGGCCTCGGCCCATAGTGTGGAGGACAGTGGGCCGGGTCATGGCCTTCAGGAGGGCGTGGGAGCCCCGGGGGTTAACACTATGTCTGAGCTTCCTGGGGCTGCCATAGCAAATGAGCACAACCCGGGGGACAGCGGCAGTGCTTAATGCAACAGGGGCACTGTGCTGCCTCTGTGGCTCCAGGGGGTGCTCCTTCCTCTCCTCTTCCAGTTTCCAGTGGCACCAGGTGTCCTTGGCTTGTGGCCGCATCCTTGTCGCCTCCTGTCTTCACAGGGCCTTCTCTCCACAAGTGTCTGTGGCTCAAATCCCCTTCTGTTTTCTCTTATAAGGACCCCTGTCACACGATGTAGGACCCACTCCAAATCCAGAAGGATGGCATCTTTAGATCTTTAAGTAAGTAACACCTCTAAAGACCCCTTTCCCAAATAAGGTCACATTCCCAGGTTCAGAGTGGACATGTCTTTTGGGGGGACACCAGCCCAACCCAGCGTCTGCCAAGGAGTGGTCGACAGAGGCCAGGTAAAAACGCCACGCATTTCTAGTGGCATTAGGGTTTCTTTTTCTTTTCTTTCTTTTTTTAAAGATTTTATTTTTAAGTTACCTCTACATCCAGAGTGGGGCTTGAACTCACAACCCTGAGACCAAGAGTTGCATGCTCTACAGACTGAGCCAGCCAGGGGCCCGCACCAGTGTGTCCATCAGAGCTCTAGTTACAAATGTCCACAGGCTGGAAGAGGTCTCCTCCTTGCTCCTAATCCTATTCCTCCTGTAAGCCCTAATCCTTTACTGTGACTGCAGAAAGTGAAGTTTTTCAGAAAGGCACACGTGGCATTAGAACAGGAATGCTTGGGGGCGCCTGGGTGGCTCAGTCAGTTAAGTGCCTGCCTTTGGCTCAGGTCATGATCCTGGGGTCCTGGGATGGAGCCCCGCATCGCATCGGGCTCCCTGCTCAGCGGGGAGTCTGCTTCTCCCTCTCCCTCTGCTCTCCCTGCATGTGCACTCTCGTGCTCTCAAATAAATTTAAATTTTTTTTTCCGAAAGAGCAGGGGTGCTTGGTAGAGTGCGTTGACACCCAGCAGGTACTGTGCACAACTGCTACTGTCTTTCGTCCATTTTTCTCTGTGTATACCGCTGCAGGCAGCCGCTATTCTGGGCACTTGGGACCCCGCGGTGAACGAAGAGGCCCAAATCCCCATTTTTATGGCATTTTCCTTCCAGCAGAGGGAGACAGACAAATGAAGAATACCACAAGTCTGAGTGACAGGGGCTGTTCAAGGGCGAGGAACACTCTGGAAAGGAAGCAGAGCAGGGTAAGGGGCAGGGCTGGTGGGACGCTGCATCAGGCCATGGAAACCACAGCAAGGACCTGGGCTTTGGTGTTGGGTGAGGTAAGCAGCTCCCGGGACAGTTTTGAGTGGAGGGGTGGTGGGGTCTGGCATGGGCTTTATTTGCAAGGACTGCTCGGGCTACCATGTTGAGAACAGACTGGAGGGAAGGAAGGTGGAATTCGGGAGTCCAGCTAGAAGTCTAGGCAGCACCGCGTGGCCCGCACCAGGCCAGCAGCGGGAGGACTGCTACGGAGGGTCTGGGATCATATGGGTTTTGAAGGCCAAGTCCAGCGGGCTTTGCTGACAGACCACATAAGGGGGTGCGAGAGAGAAGGGAGTCGAGGAGGGCTCCCTGGTTTCTGGCCAGAGTGACTAGGATGGAGTGGCCACGAGCTGAAATGGGAAAGATGGCAGCAGGAATAGGTTCTGGGGACCAGGGGATCCATTTTAGACACGTCCACTTTGATCTGCTGTGCAAGGACGTTCTGTCCTCTGCCCTCTGCATCATCTACCGGGGCTCCCCTCCTGGCCGTCTGCTTCCAGGCTCCACCTCTGCAAAGAGCAGGGCAAGTTCTTCCTCGATATTCTCCTCCAAAGCTGTCCTGGCTATTTTTAAAATTCCGTTTTTTCGGATGACTACCAGAATCAGTTTGTTATTACGCCAGCAAGGACAATTAGACAAGAAAAAGGAATCAGAGGTAAAAACCATTTTTGTAGATGACAAGGCTGTATAATTAGGAATCTCAAGAGAGTAGACTGAGGAATGATTCCAAATAAAGAGAATTCAGTCTGCTGATGGGTACAAAATACCCAGAAGCCATTAGCCTACAGACAAACACAAACCATTGAGAGAATACGAGGAAAGAGTCCAAAACACAAAATTACAAGAAATGAAGTCGAAAGTCAAGTGGATGCAAAGGCACAGCCCGGCCCCTCCCCCGGGACCGAACGTGGAGCCCGGCGTGTGCTCCGCACAGCACACTACAGCTAGTGATGGGAGGAAGTATCCTGGCCTTTGGGCGGTTTTTAGGGTCACATTCCTTTTGGGGCTCCCCTCAGAAATGACTTAAGCGCCACATGGGTCAGCCTGTTTCTATCTGACTGCCCCTGTTCTCACCCTTTGGCGATCGCGGTGCAAAGACAGGAGCACGGCACCGTGAGCCTGCTCAACAGCTGTGGGAGTCCGAGAGGAGGCTCCCTGGCGGCCCGAGGCCTCGTTCAGGCTCTTAATAGGACTCGCCCGATACTTCCGCTTCCGGGATGAGCAACTCCCTCGTCTCAATACATGCACCAGATGGGCTTTGCAATAGCTCTTCAAAGGTAAGCGTTGCTCTTTCTGTCAACTCCACTGAGATTTTATGTCGCAGCAATGGTTGGTGGTTCTTCCTTTTAAAATGCACATGAACCCTTCCTTCTTCTAGGCCAGAGCTCATGAGACAGATGGGCTGTATCTGCTTTTGCTGCTTTCAGTACTGTTTGTATATATACGACAGGTGCCCCGTAACTGTCTGTATACCACGCGGGCCACACAACTGAACAACAATTGAACTTTTACGTGGTTAAGTATATTCCTTGAGGTTTACATTTTATAATTTAAAAAGTCCTACATGATCCGATTTAAATCTATTTCTGTACAAAATAATGTTCTACGGGAGATCTTTAAGGAAATGTAATGCATTTAATTCACACTTCCATTATGACATCGGCTCATGTTCCAGGCACCCCCGTCAACCTGGGAGCTCCTGGGGCCAGAGATGACCTCTTCTTAAGCTCTGTGTCCACCCTCCCACCCCACCACAGCCCTGAGAATACAAAGATACGTGTAGTACCCTCCACATTCCGAAAATCTATATGGAAAGGATAAGTTACTTTCCTTTTTGAGTAAATTTCACAGATCATAATACAGACCAATTACTGTCTCAAAATAGAAACCTCTATCAAGAAAAGTGTGTTCCTATCTGGCCCAGTTCCATTTTGCTAAGCTCTACAAAAATAAAGGGGTAGATACACTGTAGTAAGTTATTCTAATGATTTTTTTCCTACCTGTCACACAATTATTACCTTTATATGTTCAGAAGTGAATTGCTCTAAATTTCTTGAATTTTAAGAATTTCTCCAACACAAACGGGTGAGGGGAGATTAGAGAATCTGTACAGAAATTAGTGATACTTTCTAATTACTAATGTTTTAAAAAAAAAGTCACAATAAATACAGAAAAGGATCAATTTATATGAGACACTGAGCATCTATATAACATATGTGTATTTTTTTAAAGATTTTATTTATTTATTTGACACAGAGAGATCACAAGTAGGCAGAGAGGCAGGCAGAGAGAGGGGGAAGCAGGCTCCCTGCTGAGCACAGAGCCCGATGCGGGGCTCGATCCCAGGACCCTGAGATCATGACCTGAGCGGAAGGCAGAGGCTTAACCCACTGAGCCACCCAGGTGCCCCAATATATATATATATATATATATTTTTTTTTTTTTTTTTAATTAGAAAAGGAACATGCCCCCTGTAACAGCAGTTAGAACCCTGGCAAAATGCCCGTTTCCTCTTTACTTGATATTCCAAAGGCTAGAATGACTGCTACATAAATTCCCTCACTGTGCTTCTCAAATCCCCAACTAAACAAGCGAGCGCTCTCAAGCCCTGAAATCTGTCACTTTCCAAGAGATTACACATTTCCACCATTCCTGAATGGCAGAAGCCTTTCACGGGAGCAGCAGAGACCTTGAAACGAGAGTGCCGGCTTGAAGCAGGCAGTCCCCAGCGGGGAGAGAGGGCACAGCCTGGCGTGCGGCCAGCTGCCCGAGTGGGATCAGCAGTCTAAGAGACAGAGCGCAGCACCCAGGATCTGCCGTCGCCCCACAATTTCTAGCAGGATTATAGCTGGCGCTTCTGCAAGACTGGCCCGCGAGGACAGGTAGCCCGCCATCCAAACCACACAAAGGAACAGCTGCAAATACGGAATATTTATAGCGCTTCAAACAAGTCACAGACCGGAGGCCCTTCTGAGCCCTTACACACACAGGCTGTGCTTCCCGTCCGCTTCAGGATGAAGTGGAAGTGGGAGAGTGGAAAGCCCGAGTGTGTCTTCCACAAGATATGGACTTTTTCGCTGCAAAAATCATTATTTCCCTTTTCGGTTGCTGAATGGCCAACCAAATGTACTACCTGCTGACAGATCAATTATCTTTATTTCAGAAGCAAAGGTCCTCAGTGAAGTGCACTCTGATGTCAGCAGACCCAGTACAGACACGTGAAGCAGACAGAAGAAACTGCTTTGTTTCCTCTGAGTCCACTCACTGGAAAGAACTGTCTTATGTGTAACAGTGTCCCCTAATTGAAGTAAATCCTTGGCAAACAAAACCCAAAACTTTCCCAGAGATTCCAGTTTATATTTTAGTAAAAAAAAAAAAATTTAAGAATCAAAGTTTAACACCAATCAAAATAAGTGGCTTAGTAATTAAAAACAATTTTTAATTAAAGTTGCATTTGAAAGCGAGTGTGATTTTTTTTTTAGTTCATTTCCCCTCTCACGATATTAAAACAAAAGCACTACTGAGCAACATTATCTAAATCCAAAGTCAGACTCTATGAATAGCACAGCCTTTTAACGACCTCCCTTCACTTACCTGTTGCTTGATTCTGGGGTTCCATCTAATGTAGTAATTCACCCAAAGCTCCAAGTGGCGCATACTGGCGACTGGATATAAAACTCGATTGATCTCTTTAGTATAGAAGGGATTTTTGTACTTGTCCTTATTACTGTTGATCAGCGACCACAAAGATACTGTTCGTTCTGTAACTTTCTACGGAGAGAGAGAAAGCAGGAAGCTGAAGTCAAAACACACAAGTACACAAACCATCTTTCAGCCCGTGGCACTACAGTTGAGCCTCAACTCGAATCAAACATTTATGTTAGCCCCAGAATAGCTCAAAAAGCCTCATGGGCCTGTGAGTGTTTGGCAGCCACTGACTGATATTTGCAGAGATAATGGCCTAGCTAGAGAGCCACTGTTTCTGCCAGAAGACAGAGATGCAGGACGCTGTCTCATTAAATGTAATTCACTGAGCTAAGACGACTCTTCCTGGCTAGGTAGAACATCTGGGAACAGATGGGCAGTATGCTCTTTGTAATTCAGCAGAGAGAAAAGCGATCATACGATCCTGTCGGCTTTCTTCATTTCTGTAGATGTTAGAACCGTAAAATCTTAACCTGTGCCTTGACAGTAGGGACCCAGAGAGGAAGTTGTTTTTAACCAAGCGTCCAGATGTTCGCTCGCTATCCCGCTAACATGCGGATATGGGACAACACCTGGATAACTGACTTCACTGAATCGTTACTTTCTCACTTGGTGTCCATGATCTCCTGCAGAGATCCACGTTTTCACTGTTTTTTAGAGATCTTTACCGATTTTGAGCATAAACTAGAAAAAAAAAAAACCCAAAGCTTGGGAAAGAAAAGGTGTGATTGTTAAAATTACCAAAGGTGGACTTTGAGACTCTTCCCAGTAATGACTTCAATAAGCAAGGACCAAAGAGCTAACACTGGGCGCTAAAAAAGAACGGCTTGAAATAAGTGACTGAAGAAATGTCTTTAACATACACATTTCGTTAATGTGAACAAGAAATATGGCAGCATAAATTTGTCTTCCTTGGAATCCACCTCAAACTTCATTCACTGGTACCTGTCCGGTGCCCCAAGCTATACTGGGCTGTGTCCATTTGCATGTTTGCTTTTAGTTTTATACATGCACAGAGTTTAATAATTTTTAAGAGATTTTATTTATTTGATAGAGACACGAGAGAGGGAACACAAGCCGGGGGAGTGGGAGAGGGAGAAGCAGGTTCCCGCTAAGCAGAGAGCCCAACTCGGGGCTCGAGCCCAGGACCCTGGGATCCTGACCTGAGCCGAAGGCAGGCACTTAACAACTGAGGCACCGAGTGCCCCTGTGTGCACATAATTTAAAAAGTCACATAGCCTGCACAGGTTTGTTATGGATAAAAAAGAAAAAAACCCTCAGCTATCTCTCAGCTCCCCACAAGCAACTGTGTTTGATATTTTTAAGTTGATTGCTTTGACTATCTGGCACTTAACCTCCATATCTCTAAATAATATGCTTTCCCTGCCAGCCGGGGGTCGTGCGGCTCTGGGCACTCACGCTCTCTGTCCTGCCCTGTACTCCCAGCAGGAAGCATGGCTTTCAGGAGGCTGACATTTAGTGTCCAGATCCCTGTGACAAAGCAAATACTACTCTCAGGAAGGCCCTGCAGTCCCTGTCTGTGACTTCTTCTCCTGCACGAATTTTGTCATCTTCCCTCCATCTAACCATCTATTCTGTGTATCCTATTATCTGTTCTTGGCATTTATTGTGAATTTAACCCCGAACTCTTCCATCTAACCATCTATTCTGTGTATCCTATTATCTGTTCTTGGCATTTATTGTGAATTTAACCCCGAACTCTTCCTCCAACATCTCAAACTTCTGTCAAGACACTCAGCACACCTCAGGCGCTCCCTGTTTCCTCCTCAGGGGAAAGCCAGCCACACACCTACGATGGCTTCTCTGTTTCGCCCCAAGCATCCCCTGTTGCCTCTCTCCGAGCTGCAGCTCCGGCTTCCTGAGTTCCACATTCTTTCTTGTTTGCATGGAGCCAACACTCCAGGAGCTTCCAGAGAAATGGTTTGGTGTGGGAGGGAACTCTTCCAGCATTCCAGGAGAAATGGTTTGGTGTGGGAGGGAACTCTTGGTGCCATGCACGTCTGAGAATATCTTCGGTCCGCGGTGCCACGCACGTCTGAGAATATCTTCGGTCCGCGGTGCCACGCACGTCTGAGAATATCTTCGGTCCGCCTAAACAGCGGGTTGACAGTTCAGCGGCTAGAGAATTCTAGGTTGAAACCATCTTCCATTAAAATTCCGAAGGCAATGCTCTACTGAATTCCGGCTTCCAATACCGCCATTGAAGGATTTTGCCTTCTTGATCTGTTTCTTTGCAAATGACCCATTCCTTTTCTGTCTGGAAGCTTGAAGGATCTTTTCTTTGCCCCTGGTGTTTTGAAACCTCACAAAGACGGGCCTTAGCTTGGGCCTGTTTTGGTCCACCATGCTTGGGCACGGGGCAGGCCATTCAGTGTGGAAACTTATATACTTCAATCCTGGGAAATATTCTCAAATTATTTCGGCGACCTCCTGCTCTTGGGTCTCCCCGTTTTCTCTTTCTGGAAGCCCTATTATCTGGATATTGGACCCTAGGACTGTTCTTCTAGTGTACTGACCTTCTTTCCATCTTCTACCTCCGCCTCTAGATTTCCACTTCACCTTTCAACTTTTCTTCTGGATTTTTAACCTCTTTTCATTTCAAGTTATTTTCTGATCTCTACATAGTCTTTCCAAACAATATCCTGTTATTACATCACGGTACCAACATTTACTTATCTTTCTGGGGATATCTGATGCTATCTGCCTGTCTACATCTCTCCCCTCCCTACCTGGTAACCATTCTGTCCAAGTAGCTTCTCTCCCTCCGGGCTACGCGCTATTACTGAAGAGCCGACTGGAAGCCCTGGGACCACGAGGCTCAGCACCGTGAGCCGCACTGTGGGGAACCGCAGGTGCTGGTATCTTTCGGTTCTTCCTCACTTGGGCTAGTCCTTTTCCCCAGAGATGATTTTTTTTTTTTTAAATCGAGGCGGGGTTCACATACTGTAAAATTCACCACTTTGAAGTCTACAATTCATTTGCGTCACCACCCCCCCTTTCCAGTTCGGAGAGATCTTCAGCACCCTGAATGGACTACTCAAACCCACTGAGCACGCATTCCACTTTCTCCCCTCCCGTCAGGCTCCCCTCCAAACACTCATCTGCTTTCTGCCCCGATGGCCTTGTTATTCTGGACATTTCCTAGCAATGGAATCATGCCATCTGTGAGCTTTTGCATCTGGCTCCCCTCATGAGCGTGTTTTCAAGGTTTGTCTACACTATAGCCTGGGGTACAACTTCCTTCCTTTTGCTAGGCCAGCGTGTGGCTAGGTTGCGTTCTGTTCATCCTGTCATCAGCGGATGGACCTGGGGTTGTTGCCACCTTTTAGCTCTTTGAACATCTGTGTGCTTTCGTTTCAACTCCTGTTTTCATTGCCCTTGGGTATGTGCCTGGGAGTGGTCTTGCCGGGCCACAGGACAACTCTCTGCTTAGCTTCTGGGGAACTGCCAGCTGGGGTTCACTGCCATTCACCTCACCCCCTGATGACACGCAGGTCCCCAGCCGACTCTTGTGCTCTCTCAAGAAGAAACCTCTGTCAGAGTCCCCAAATTTGGTGCCTATGTCTCCTTTCTCATCTTCCCTGTTCTTGTAGGTTTATACCTTTAAAACAATGCCCTTTCCTGACGTTTTTACGATGTTTTGGGAGGGGGACCTTACATACCTTTAAAGTCATTCCTACTCTCAAAGTCAAAGTCTAACCCCCTCCCCCGCAGAAAATGCCAGACACTCAATAAACCCTCTGTGTTTCCAACAAACCAAGCTATCGAAAAAAAATTTTTTTTTTCAATTTCATGGAAGACGAGACACAGTTAACTAAAAGGATGAGCATTTCCACTCACCTGTTTTTCTCGCGCAGATTCACAGTTGTATAAGAAAGTCCCAAACCGGCAACTATACAGATGATCCAGAATTGTAATCAAAAATCGTTCATTGAATTCAAAAGCTGTAGGGAACTAGACAAAAACAAACACGCCCACAAAGCATGAAAACTTGGGACTAGCAGAGGCTGCCATCTGCATACGCCCTAGAGCTCACTGCTCAGTGATCGGCACAGGACCGAGGAGTTCGAAGGAGGGTCAAGGAAAGGGATCAGAGGAAAAGAAGCTGATGTTCCGGGTTCTCCTGAGCGTACAAGGTACACTGGGTAGTTCCAGCATTGATGGGGTCCTATGTGCATAGGCTGGTCCCGAGGCAACGGAAAAGACGAGTTGGGATTCCGTTAGGAGAGAGGACGCAGTTAAATACTGAATTTTTAAACCATTACGGAAAATCCCAGGCATAAATAGCAGCAAGAATAAAACCGCAAACCCCACGTACCCACCACCCGGCTTCAGCAATGACTCACGTAGGGCCAGACTCATTTCATCTCTATCTCTGCCCTACGTACTGTGAGGCAAATCCCGGACATTAGATCAAAATACTTAAACGTCAAGTCCAATGTAATTTTATCCCGTACACATCCCTTACCTGTTTCGACATCTGCCATACACAGTCAATAAACTGGAGGAAAATAGGAGACCGGTCAGCGTCGGCGTGGTTTTTATCACCATGGCCTATTCTCTGAAATGAATGGATGGAGATGATTTGTTTTCAGTTACGGGTACAAAACTGAGAAAGCATATATAACCCACAAAGTGTGACAATACAACTCATCAATCTGCTTTCCAAATGCCAAGTTTCTCAGAGAGTAAATGGTGTATGTTTTTCCTTGGCAATATAGAAATGTGCAAAGGTTTAGAATTACCAGAAGTCAAGCATAAACATCTATACTATCCCAATGCCATCAGCTCAGCCTGCCGTTAAGTTAGCAGTGCTGAGGGGCCAACCTTCATGGCCGAAGCCTCAAGACCACGTCCAAAACGGTGTGGTCATTAGTAAGTGAAGTTCTTTCTCTTCTAAGAACAAGACAAAAGCCTCACCATTTATTTTTATTAACAATGATTCTTTCTACTTGAGAATGTTCTTCACATTCCTTCGGAAGCGTGGATGATCATCTGAGGGAGCTTGTTAAAAAGGCTTCTTCAGGGGCACCCAGGCAGCCCAGTCGGTTAAGCGTGTCTGACTCTGGACTTCGGCTCTGGGTGTGATCTCAGGGTGGTGAGATCAGGCCCTACACCGGGCTCCACGCTCAGCGGGGAGTCTGCTGGAGGCCTCTCTTCCCCTCTGCCCCTCCCCCTGCTTGTGCTTGCGTGTGTTCTCACTCTCTCAAACAGATAACTAAATAAATCTTTTCTTTTTTTTTAAAGGCTTTTTCAGACCTGGAAATATGAATTTTAATAGGTTCTCTCAATTTTCAAATTCTGCGTCACAGAATAATAATGATAGTGACAATAATAAAGCCTTGAAAGAGTCTAGCGGCTCTGTAAAAGGTATTTGGCTCTAATGGCTATAATTGTAGCTGAGAAAGAATGGTCACACAGTCTCAATTTCAACACTTCTACGCAGGCTCCTGGTCTGATTTTCAAGTCAAACTGTAAATAGGGCAGACGGAGAAAGCGGTCTCCTGAAACAACTTTCACGACCCCCGAGGAATCGCACATACTTCTCATTTGACTCCTCAGATTTTCTTTTCGAAAGCAAACATATGGCTTAACAACCAGTCTCTCAATCTCAAACATGGACATGGAACACGTCGGCTTGACTGTTCACTTACAGATGCAAATTTATGTCCGAAACTTATCCATTCTTTCTGTACCAGTATTTCAAAGCCCTCGATGCTCCGATAGAAGCTGTCCAGCATCAGCATGGCCAGGGACGTCAGCTGCGCGGTCCTGTCCCACCCGTCGCTGCAGTGCACGAGCACCGAGCTCTTCCCCGAGGAAACTTTGTCTGCTACCTGAATGGCTCCCGTCAGCACGAGCTGGCGAAGAAGAAGAACACGCGATTAGTAGGCAGCTGTAAGATACGGCTAAAACTTGAAATAATCATTTTTAACCCCAGAAAAGGTCATGTTTTCAAAAATTGCTATTGTCTAGAACAGGAAAAACTTCTGCAAATGGAACAGCAGGGGCTCTCGGCCCGCTGCTCTTGCTCTGGGGCAATGGCATTCCAATGAGACTAGGTCATAAAAAAAAAACAACAACAAACTCAATGCACACAAATCTAAACTGCATTTCAAACTCATTTTTGTGCCTGTGAGTCCATTAGCGTATGAGGGCTGTGGTTGCCAATGACCACAGCCTGGGGCTTAAACCACAGGAGTGTATTGTCTGGCTGGAAGGCCTACACCAAAGTGTGGGCAGGGCCTGGCTCCCTCTGAAGGCTCTAGGGAAAGACCTGTTCCAGGCCTTCTCATCGCTTCTGGTAGACTTCCTTGGCTCGTGGCAGCAAGACTCCAGTCTTCACATGGTGTTCTCCCTGTGTCTGTGTCTGCATGTCCAAATTTGCCCTCTGCATAAGGACACCAGTCTTACCAAAGCTGGGGCCCATCCTACTTCAGTATGACCTCATCTGCACTCATCGCACCTCCAAGGAACCTAGTTCTAAAAAGGTCACACTCTGAGGTACCGGGGAGGGGGGCGGTCAGGGTTTCAATACATGGAATTTTTTAGGGGGGGGAGGTTTCAATTCAACCTATAGCAGTGATCATTTTTTTAAAAAAATCACCAGCCCAACAGGTCTAGTCTAGACCTTAAAGGCCTGATACAATGGAAATCTCCATTTTAGCCTTTAAATTGATACGGCTAAAATATGAACTATTCTGTGGCTTGTAAGTGGAATACTTACATCAAGATAAAGTGACAGCCTTCTTGTAAACATTTAAGACTCAGAAATACTACGAAATTTGTGTATACCAGGAGTTATTGCTAGGATGTCATTTTTGGGTGACTTAGGTATTTACGGAGTTATCCCGTACGAAGCACAGAGTTCACCCACCACGAGTGTGCAGTGTGATAAGACGGCACACACGTACACAGCTGCATAGCCATCATCACAAACCAGCTGTCGAGCGCTTCCATCGCCCCCAGAAAGTCTCCTGTGCCACCTGCGGTCAAGCCCTGCTCCCGCCCTCAGCCCCCGCAGCCACTGATTTGCTTCAACTGTCATCTAAATGGAATCACGTAATAGGTGGGCTTTTATGTCTGGCTTCTGTCACTTAGCGTCATGTTCTTAAGGTCCATCCATGTCGTAGCCTGCGTCAGTACTTCCTTCTTTTTACGGTCAAGGCATATGCTGTTGTACGGACAGATCATATTTTATTTATTCACTCCCTAGCTGACGGACACCTGGTTGTTTCTTGCATTTGGTCACTACGCATGATGTTGCTGCAAACTCTAGCACGCACAGATTTGTAGGGACTTAAGTTTTCATTTCACTTGGGTAAATACTGACGAGTGAAATGGTTGGATCACACAGTACATGGATGTTTATTTAACTTTTTAGCAAACTGCTAAGCCGTTTTCAAAAGTGGTCGGACCATCTCTCATCGCCACCGTCAGTGTACGAGGGCTGCGTCTTTTCATGTGCTCGTCAGCCATTCACATCTGTGACGCCATTTCTGGAGCTCCCCAAGTCCTAACAGCTCTGCGACGGTCATGTATTACAGTCATTTTCATGGACTCAAGGCAAAGTCAGACTAAGTGAATGATCTGGTAGAGAAAACTTTAAAGACACATACTTTTTGTTATTTTTTTAACTGGATTTACTTATTTTTTTAAGTCAGCTCTATGCACAGTGTGGGGCTTGAACTCACGACCCTGCCATCACCAGTCCCATATCCCACCCACTGAGCCTCTGAAGATACACACTTGCATTATTTTGATATAAACAGTAACTGCAGATAAGTGGACAGAGTAGTGCCGAGAAGGACAGGTGAAGGAACCTCAATTATTCATACAGAAGTCATTGCTTTTAACTGACTAGAGCGGCTTTAGTTCTTCAAGTGTTTTAAGCATCTCCTCAAAATCCTGTTTACAAATTTAATCTGAGGCACTGCTGACGAAAGGGCTGTTGGATGCGACTAAAGGCAGCTTCACCCCAGACACTCCCCTCACCATGAGAAAGGGAGGCAGCCTCAGCCTGTGATCTTTCAAAATATTAGATGTTTTCCCCAAAAGTATGAATTCCCACCACTGCTTCTCGACAGGAAGGCTGCTAGTTATCTCATGAAGTGAAATCAGATTTTCAAAACCATCACTGGCAACTGTTGTGTAATCAGATGGCCTAGCGGCTGATGGGGAGGCAGTGTGTGGCGCGCTGGCTCAGTGGCCCGAGGCCTGGGTTTGAAACCTCCTTCCGCCGCTTTTGACATGTCATACACTGAGCCAGTCACAGAACCGTGGTTCCTTTCTCTCTGAAGCGGGAGGAGGAATGGTATCCCCAGCACAGCCTGTCTTGGCCCGAACGAAAGAATCCCCACGAAGTGACGACACGACAGGTTCAGCGAATGCTGGCTGCCGTCTAGCTGCCTTCTCAGAAACACACAGTGACAGGTCACTTCCAAATGGGAAGGGGTACAGGGCAAGAGCGTTGAAAAGGACAGAAAGAAACCGTATGCTCCAGAAACCACAGAGACATTCTACCCTGCTGGGGCTCCGGGGGCGGACTAGAATGGGGGTGGTCTCCTCGCCTGTGAAGCTTGCCCTGTTTCGCACAGTCGTGAGCCCATTTTGCCTGAATGCAGGTTCGTGGTGGCCATGCCATGTGTCTAGCAGCAGCTCTGGTGCTGCAAAACAGTGTGCGAGGCCGAATAGTGGGTCAGCCAAAGATGCCCCGGTCCTGGCCCCCAGAAATCTGTGAATAGCGCCTGGCATGGTAACAGAGACTTCGCAGATGTTATCAAGATAATGACTTCAAGACGGAGAGATTACCCTGGATCGTGCAGGAGAGCCCTAAATTACATCCCATGTATCCTGATAAGATACATACAGAGAGAAGGCAATGGGACCACAGGAGCAGAGAACGAAGTGACTTGGCCATAGCCAGGGAATGCCAGCAGCCACCTGGAACTCGAAGAGGCAAGGACAGATGCTCCCCCTGGAGCTTCCAGGAGCACAGCCCAAATGTGCCCCCCACCACTGATTCCCACCGGATCTTTAAGGTCCAGCTCAAGGCTACCCATATCTCTGCTCCCCCATCTTCTGGCACGATGGGACTTATGCCTGAGTCAGAGGTCACTAGGGTGCCCATCTGGGCCCCCCGTTATAGTTGGCCTCCTCGGAGAACACTGACAGTTTCTTCCATTTCTTTTCTATCTCCCTCTCTTTGGACAAACCTATAAAAATTGACAGGGGCCTTTTATAGCCTTCTCCATATTCTGTAGGTTCTAACTTCCATTCCACATCTTAGAAAGACGGCCTGGACTCCTAATTTCCTCAGATAAGTCCCCTCGCCCCTTCTGCTTTCAAGCCTCTCAAATCCCAAAGGCCCCTTTCCTTCCACTGCCTTTGCTACGAAGGCTTGTGGCATGTAACACACCACACGGTGGAGCATTAGCTCTCCTGTTCATGTGCCTGTCACCTCTTCAACCGCAAGAACCTCCTGGAAGGCAGGAAGTACGTCTCGTACCTTTTTCCATTCATGGGGTCTAGTGCGCTGCTTTGCCTTTAAGAGTGCGATACTTACTAAAAATAAATGCTTTATTTTAGAGTAGTTTTAGATGTATAGAAAAGTTACAAAGATACTGCAGAAAGCTTGCATATACTCGAGTACATTTGCCACAACCTGTGAACCAATATTAACATGTTATGAAATTATTAATAAACTTACTAACTTATTTTTAATAGAGCCCGTACTTTATGAGCTCTCCTTAATTTTCACCCAGTGTCCTCTCTCTAATCCAGGATCTCATCCAGGACCCACATTCCCTTAGCTGTTACAATTCATTGGTTTTGCAATTTATCTTTGAGAATGACAAATTAAGAAAAAAATGAAAGTTAGGCCAAATGAAAATGTGATTCCTATCAAGTCTGAAAGTAAAATTTGACTAGAAAACAATTTATATTAATAATGCACCTATTTAAAGTAGGCTTTCTGTTTGTTTCCACAACAAAAAGGGAGCTTCTAAAGGTGTTAGTTCCCTCAGATAGCTTCAAGTACTTTTAAAGACTGGAGGGGTGTTGCTGCTTTTATCAAGATGAAACACTGAGTATAATCGAAACACAAAGTTCATTCTTTAAAGTAAGTCAATTTGAGACTGGTTTCAATTAAAAAAACCCTCTCCCCAGGGCCTTGAGGGTCGCACCCAGCAACAGTTGGATAATACGTTAGCTGTTTCTAAATAAATCTGCGTGAAGACAGAACTTACTATTGGCAAGATGGAAAGTGACCGCTCCATAGACTGTGAAACTGTTCTGGAGTGAGATGCTGTGAAATCTTTAACTTAAAGGTAAGCACACTCTGAAGAGGTACGAAACTATCAAATGTAAGAACCCTATATGACAACTATTTCAGCTCTCACCGCTCAATTTTAGAATGGAAGGA
>NW_019154180.1:653907-729282 GCF_002288905.1 Enhydra lutris kenyoni | reverse complement strand
CCCTGTTCCACTGAACAGTGACTTTCTTATTTAGGTATGGACATCTTTTTTTCAAAAGATACTTGCCTTGATGTGTTCTAACCAATGAGTAGACTCCAAACTGGATAGCCAGTGAGATTCTTCCACGTTAGGATAGACAATGTCTTTGACTTTTTTTAAAGATTCCCGCATGACATGAATGTTATGGATGTCTAAGAAGAAAAGTTCGGTGTTATGGTACGCATCATCACTTTCATATCCTCCTCCTGTTGCCTGAGAAACAGCAAAACATACAAACAGTCAGCTGGGTTTTCTAGTTCATCAGAGAACTTACATGCATATTTCAAGTTATTGGTCCTCCAAATCTCCACCTTCCAGCTTGGACGTGGCGATCTACGGGACCTGACTTCCCATCCAACACCGAGCCTCAATGACATCAGTCACACACTGAGCTTGGGGGGGGGGGGGAAAGCAAAACAGAAAAACAACCCAGCAGGCTGGCAGTTTGCTGGGGATCTGTATTTGCAAGGGAAAAAAAAATCACTTCAAATGTTCCATAATTACTAGCTCTTCTGGATCTGGAAAGGCAAGAGCGGTTGTCAAGGGTCCCTTTTCCTTGCTGGGTTCTGTAGCGGTACTGTCGGGCAGCGGGAGAGGGCAGGCGCGGCGCTGACTCTAACAGCCCTCAGCTCAGCCCCACTTGTTCCGAGACTGAGGGGAGGCACTCAACCTCCTGGAGCCTCGGAGACTGGGAAGGCTGAACAGGATTAAAAGGAGTCACACTCCACCACAGCTGACCCCAGCCACCATTCAGTGAGCCCCCACACCCCGCTTACGGCCATGCCGCCAGAGAGAGAGTACTATCCCCATTTTGTCACTGAGGAGAGATGCTATTTATCTATCCCCAAGGTCACACGGTAATCAGTAGGACTCCACATGTCTGAGTCCAAAGCCCACACCTCTTCTAGTGCGCCGTCACCATCTGTCCACCCCGCAGACACCGGGGACAGAGTGCCGCACCCCTTTCCAGCACGGCAGAGATACCCATTCTCCATATAAAGCAAAAGAAACGGAATGGGAGGAACCTGGCTGTACTCTGCTTCACGTTTTAAAATGCCATGGAACATGTGGCCTCTGGCCCTTTAAGGAAAAGTTAAATGATTCAGAGACTTGCCAAGAAAGCAAAGTTCTCCAAGCTGAAATGGAAGGGGGAGGCATTGGACAAATGTGCCGTTGCTACATTTTGCCTCTTTTCTTTTTATTTACAACAATACAAAGAATATATAACTTGTAACTCAGAACAGAAGGGCCAATGCATCCCATGTTTTGTGTTTTTTTTTTTTTTTAATTTTCCCAGGGTTAGTCACGCAAGTTTCCTATGCAATGAAAGGAAGGTAACCACTTGAATTTCAAACCTAAAGTCCTCTGTACAAGCCAGAGGTGTTGGTCTTCCTGGTCTCTAGGTAAGAAAATAGGTTTTATTTAGAAATACGTGTTTAAAGCTTATCACAAACAGCATCAGTATAAGTAGACAACACACATTCAACCTTGTTTTTTAAAAAGTTATTAGCTAATGAATACCTAGACAGATGAGCCCTATTTCCCTCTCCTACCCATGCCTCAGGGCACGTAATACCTCAAGGCTCTGGTCAGAGGCCCACAGAGGTGCTCCTACCAGCCCAGCAGTCACTCCGGGAAACTGCAGGCGCCCGGCCTGGGAGCAAAGAGCAAGCCTGAGTTTTGCCAGAGCTGCGAGCCGCTAATGCAATGATAAGTCTCCCTCCCCTGGATGACCTGCTTCTCTACCCTTGTGGTTTTTAAAGAGAGCGATTTTCAAGAGATTCTCAACGCTGGAGTATCTTCAGTAAATAACTGAAGATAGGATGCAGACAGATAAAAGGCAAAATGTACTGATCACTGCCGCTCTACTTTAACTCATCGCGGTCAGCTACTGCAAAACTGAAGCAGCCTGGTGCTGGTGCTTGTCAATGCCTGGGTTTTGCTTACTTTATAATGGTGTAATGTTGCTTATTACGTGGGGGGGGGAGGTTGTAAATTTCTAAATATCCACAAGGGAGGAACAATCAGGTCCAAAGAGAGCAGAAGTCAGAAGGGTAAAAATCAATTAGCCAAGCATAGATTGAGTTTCCAAAGTTCAAATTCTCCATCTCTGGTTAGTTTTGAAGTCTTTTCAGTTTCCTTCTCTTCAACAAAAAGGAACAACCCTGATTATCTAGTACGGCGACATAGAGGTTCAAGGGCCTGTTGCTATGGATATAAATGACTAGGGAAGAGACACAGCGGAGGGAGGGGGGAATGAGAGCTTGGTTTTTAAAGAACACCACAGAGATCTTTAAAGCCTGGGTTTTTTCCCTTCATTTTTTCCTTCCCTTCATTCCTAAGAGCATTAGTAACACAGGCATATTTCCTGAGTGTTTAAGAGGCATTCAAGAATTCTGCTGCTGTGAAGCTGGACGGGGTGGGGGGGGGGAGATTCTACTATCACAATAAGCTTTAAAGTTAATAGATGAAGGTAATCACTTTATACATTTTCATGTTTTAAAATAATCTTTCTAGGGGCGCCTGGGTGGCTCAGTGGGTTAAGCCTCTGCCTTAGGCTCAGGTCATGATCTCAGGGTCCTGGTATCGAGCCCCGCATGGGTTCTCTGCTCAGCAGGGAGCCTGCTTCCCCCTCCCCCTCTGCCTGCCTCTCTGCCTACTTGTGATCTCTTTCTCTGTCAAATAAATAAATAAAAACTCTAAAAAAATAAAATAAAATAATCTTTCCAAATGCCTCATTACAATTTTACATCATATATATTTCAGCCTAAATGTGTAATAGAAATACTGCATTTTATACACATATTCAACTCTGAATAATATAGAAGGGATGGGACAGAAACATCTAACATTACAAAGAATGCAAGATATTCATCTTTAGACTCAATTTCCTAAATGTTTTAATTCTACTCCCTAATTTACTTTGATTGCTTTACCTACAATTTCAAAATCATTTCCACTACTGAAACAAAAATCAACGGCAATTAACGGAGAGCTGGGCCAAGGGTACACAGGGAGCAGAGGGAACTCGGCAGACGTGAGCAGGTAAGACGCACGATCCACGTGCAAGTAACAGTGAGCAGAGCCACTCACACACCCTTCCATTTAGGAAGCTGCTGCATCTCTCCGAGCTGCGTGACGACTTGTTTTGCTTTCAGGTTCTTGTATTGTGCTATGAATAATTGAAGATGCCAGAAAAGTGATGCATCTAGCGTGTCACTGAACATACTCACCTTGTTGGCCACTGCATTTACATTGGGTCTTGCATCATAGATTGTGAGTTTAGAAATTTGTCTGTTAGTCTCCCTGATAACATCGAGATACTTCTCATCATCTTTATTCCGTTTACCACTCATACCAACAAGGGGCTGACTGCAACGCACGATGACGGTCTTGTTTTCTGGATGAATCCAGGACAGCACCTATGGTGGGTTCAGAAATTTTAAGCTATCAAGAAAACAGCAAATCTCAAAACTATTAGAAATATAAAAAAATAAAGCACTAACCATCATGATGATGTGAGTCCAATTTGGCCAAAACAGAAACTTGTTTACCTGTAATTTCACGGTGTGTGCCTAGCAACACACATTTAATGAGGACTATTCAGAGACAACTAGAATAACCAATTTCTTTAACCAGTCTTTTCTTAATTAGCACATCTCACAGAGATTAAATGCTTACCTAAAAAAAAGTTCTATCACTTCAAGAGAATAAAAAGCTTCTGATACTACTTCAGTTCTGTAGCCTGAGCTGGATTTCTCTGACAGAAACAAGGAAATCACCCTGGTACAATATGTTTCTATAATACCAACTCACTTGTACAGGTCATCTACCCAACAGTCTCAATTCTAGGAAAAGAAAAAAGAAAAGCTTTCAGGATGACCGCAGAGCTGCCAGAGTTCCCACAATGAAGCTTAGGGAGCCACACTTTGCACACAAGCCTAGCACAGGGGCTACCTGGTTTCGAGGCTCGTGGTGCAGGAGAAACAACACCTGTTGAAGGGAGCTAACAAGTAATGCAATAAAAACTATAGAACTGTCCACTTTAAGTGGGTGAATTGTTTGGTAGGTGAATTAGATCTCAAAGCTGTTAAAAAAACGAAAAGGGAGCCAGGAGGGAGTGTGGTGAGCCACAGTGTGGGCTCTGGGCAAGGCACATCTCTGCCGTCGCTGTAACCTGGGCACAGAGCTCACAGCCTCTGCCGCTCCCCTCTCCTGCTTCATCAGATGTGGGGGTGAACATGACTCCATGGCCCTGCTGGGGGGATGAGGGAAGAAAACATGTAAAGTACGTTCGAGGGGCAGGCCAGGTGGCCTGTGAAGTCAGATACAGAAAACTGTGAAAAGCAGACACAAGAACCAAAGAACTCAATTACTACAAGGCCAGACATGCTGTCATCTCTGAAGTCACCCCTCCATGAAGGCATGACAGTGACAACAGGTTAGTGAGAAAAGATTATACCACAGCGTGAAGGAGTCTTTGTGCCATGCCAGAGACCAGTAAAAACACCACTGTGGCCCCTGAGAGTCCGAAGGCTCAGAACTGGGAAGCCCCGGGATAAGCACTGGCTCCCCAGGACCTCCATTTTCTAACCAGCAATGTGGAGGTGACACTGGCCCAGCTTGCCTCCTATGGCAAGAGACAGGAGATCCTTTTAGGCAAGTATGAATGTATTTTAATTTTTCGGGTTTATTGAGATATAAGTGATCTACAACACTGTGTAAGTTTAAGCTGTATAACACGTTGATGTGGTGCAAGACCACTTTTTTTTTTTTATTTCATAAACACCCACAGCAACTTTTAAATTTAAATCAGGTCCTAGGCAAGAAACTGCCGTGTGCCACCACCAGTGGCCTCCCTCCCTCCTCCCCTCTTCTCCCAGCCTGGGAGATTTAAGACTGCAGTCACCACACCATTAACAAACAATACTTTTGTAAGCTGTTTTGCTTCTTTCTTTTCTTTTCTTTTGGGATCTCCACAACCTTCTTAAAAAGGATGCTTGCTGTTTGGCTCAGAGGTATAAAGAATGGTCACTTCACAACACCAACTACCGTGACTACTTTCAAAGTATAGGGTACTGTCTTAGGTTGTTCCGATTGAGGTTAGTATCTAGAAGCCAAAGATAATTAAGGATGTGCACACATATTGCGCCACTAAAAAGGTGTTGATCGCAGCACTGTGGATAATAATAAAAGATTAAAGGGAACCCAGATGTCTCACAACAGAAAATGGATAGAATACATTATGGTACACCTACACCCTGGCATACAGAATAATTTCCTTTTTTTTTCAAATAAAAATATGTTTCCATGGAAGGAAGTTTGGAAGGACGTAGAGCAAAATGTTAACTGTGGTTCTCACTAGGTGGCAGACTCCTTTTTGCTTATTGGCATTTTGTAAAATGTCTAAAATAATTATGTTACTTGTATGTCAAGGACTTCTGTAACTTTAAGACAAACCTGTTTGAGAACACAGGAATGCATATGAGAACAGATGTATGCATTCATGGAAACACTGATTCATGCGGATCATTTTGTCATTCAACAATATCTTATAATCGTTCTTGTCCTATTTATACACACAATAACAAGAGTGCTTTCTCATCAACTCTTTTTGTGTTTTTATATGGGCTTTTAAAAAAGAACTGAATATCAAATATTAATGATTTCACATTAAAAGCAAATACATTTTCTGGTGTACAGTCGAAAGTCAGGTGGTCAGAAGGTGTATCAGAAAGAAGATATCATCTATTATTAAATATTCTTAAGCATGGTAATCTATAAAGATATAGACACGATGGAGAGCTTAGCCTTCATTTTATTAGGAAAAATACAGGTAGATTGGTGGCTGTTATGAAGTAAGAAGGATCAATAAAATGGCTAAATAAGTAAAAAGTTAAGCATTCTACTGGCTCCACAGTAGACTCTCGCTCACTCAGGGTAGCGGAGACTAGTAGGTCCGGATGGTAGCCGAGCACAGCAGACTGGGCCCAGTTGTTTCATCTCTTCTCCTGCCCTAAATCCCATGAAATTCTCTCTCTTGCTTTCTCTCTCTCTCTCACACACACACATGCACACACACACACAAATGCACACGCACGCGCGCACACACACATGCTTGACATGGTACATGTTCAACTGAATGAAGGCAAAACAAAATCCATCCACACTACCCTAGCTTAGTTCTCCTGTGGGTGAGACAGTGGGCACAGAAAAGTATGTCACAACGGAGCAGAAGAGGAGTAAGTAAACTTGTAACTGTAGCCTCGTTGGCACGGTACTCTAGCAAAACGAGCTAAAGAACATATGTTCAAGTACGATATGGATCATTAACATATGAACAGACACTCATAATCAGAGGAGCGAGTGCATTTTAAAAGTTGTGATTCCTATTATGTTGACATTCTACAAAAGTTTCACATGAATGTCCTTTTAAGGACAAAAAATGTCTAGACTTGGAGTTAAAGGCAAGGTGACATTAAATCTTCATTTCTTCAATCCTTGTTTTTCCAAAATCTGTTATTTAGAAAACCAAAACAAAGCAATGTACTTATTATGACATGTCCTAAAAATTAAGAGGGGAAAAAATTCTCTAAATTTTTAGTCAATAAAATTTATGCACACAAAGTAGACAGTATGACTCATACATAAATATTTAAGAGCCAAAGAGAACTCTGTGAACTAGGTCCAATGATACCGTAAGTATACTGTCTGGAATAATCTGCACTTGGCTCCAGTTTGCTAACTGCATTCAGAGAGCTTGCAAATGTGATGAGGACAAGCTAGACCTACTAAAGCTGCCATGTGCTCTATGACAGAAGACAGGCAATGTGTCATTTCCAGTATGATTGAGCCGACGCTCATGGAGAGCCCATCACACGTCACATACAGTATTACAAAGGTGAAAACGAGAAACCCCTGTCTTTCCCTCTTTCCTTCCAGCTAGCACTTGGTTGACTTATGCATTACTTAGACCCTCTCTCAAATAAGAATTAGTTTGCACTCATTCTCTGAACTTGATTGTGAGCTCTGGAAGACGGGTGCAGTCTTAGTTCTTTTCCCAGCAGGTGTAGTACTTTGCACTCAGAAGGCACTTAAAAATGACACTGTGGCCTGCAATTCCAAGAGTGCTTCTCTGACCTGACTATTTTTATGGGATAAAAGGCAATCTCTGAGGAAAACATTAACTGTAGTACTCACTGGAATCCGATTTCTGGATCTAAAAGTTGCAACTCTCCTGAGATCGTCATCTGAGGCACGATATGGAACCACCAAGAGAGCAGGGTAAGTGTCACAGAGTTCATAGCACTTATTGATAAAAGTTATTCTCCAGTGGTGATTGGGCAAGCCCTGTAGGAAAAAAGGAAGTCTAAGTAAGTACTCCATGACTTTGTATCTGGATTTGGCCTTGGGTCTCCTTTCTTCTTTCTAGCAGAATCTGCACATGCCTCTTTGACCACAGGGTAGTGACCGTCTAGCGATTTATACTAAAGGGAGCCAAATCCATAATCCAGACAACATAAGAACACAAGACAAAACACTGGTGGTTCCCATAATTCTAGAATATCATTGGTGAATATAGATTTTCTTGAATTTGAGATCTTCCTTTATTTCATGTCAAGCTCTCTCTTACTACTTGTACAATAAAGATAAACCCAAGTTCATCCCCCACCTGTGTACCCCACCCCCAACCCAAAGAAAAGTGCATCATGTAATTTCAACCTGTGTCTAACTGAGGATAGAAAAGAGATTGGGCAACTTCCTCTCCCTACTCAAAACAGAGTGAATGCTTCAGTCTGCTCCAAAGTAGAAAGAAGCTAAGTTTATGAAGAAAGTCACAGAGGGGAAATAGAGGAAAACCCCTCCGGGGAGGCTCATTTCGCCACCTCCTAAAAGTTTTTCAACCAAGTGGTTTGGGATTGGTGATCGCTCTATAGGCTGTATGAGAAATACAGTCATCTGCATTCTAAGCACACTGCTAATGCGACAGGGAGACAAGGAGTACACCTCCCATCCTGTCATCCACCCACAAAACCGTATCTAGTATGGACAAGATCCAGAGGTGGTGGAATATTCTCTCCCCATACTCACAAATACACAAATACACAAACAAAGGTGAGCTATGTGGGTGCTCGCTTTGGGGACAGACATTGTACCTTTTCCTTAGGTCTGGTCCTATAGACCACGGACCAAACAGGTGAGTCTGATGCTGAGTCCAATTAGAGAGTTATAAGTCCCATGAGAAAGTTATAGGAAGAAAAAATGAAATATAATGGCAGTCTAAAACAAGACACCTTTCAATAGTTCATACATGCATGCAATCTTAAACAGGAACTGTCTTGTATCAAGCTAGGAACACTGATCTAAAAAATAAGTCTTAATATGTCAGTAACACTCCAAAACTAAGGTACAGATATTTAAATACATGATGCTACAGAGGTCTCCAAAACATGCAAAACGTTTTAATGGTCTTTCTTCTGCCTCAATAACTGACCCAGAACAGAGGTCATTAAAAAATGAGAGGTATAGATAGCCTTTGGAAACTCAATGCTCTGAAGCTGACTTCTGGAAGCTTAGGACATACTACCTCATACATGGGATTTAAATTCTTGCACCCACATTCCTGAGCATCGAATCTGCTTACAAATATGCACACCACTGGTCAAGACTAAAAAAAAAAAAAAAAAAAAAAAAAAAAGAGAGAGAGAGAGAAGAGAAAATCAACACAGGTGCTTGGTAGTGGAGGTGGTGGCCAGAAGGTTCTTCTCAAGTCTAGGGTTCTAAGATTTTACTTTACCTTCACTGCCTTTTCACATAAGGCAATCAGGCTTGATCTGATTCTCAAGGCTCACTCGACAAAAGTTCCCAATTATTTTAAGAGCTGTGTAGGATGAGAACTATGAAAAACTCCATCACATAACTCCAAGCTGGCCTACAGATTTGGTTAAATCAGAGGTCAAATTATGGCTCTTGGACATAAAACACACAGGCTCTTCTTCACAAAAGTGCCACAAGAGACTTTTGTCCCTGAACAGCCACACCGTACCACCATGTTTCTTACAGCACAACCACCATGCACATGGGTGAGGTTTACAGAAGAGAGCAGTAAAAGTAATTTTAATATCCATTCATCAAAGCTTTCTTGGAAAAGACATCATTACAGGGAAACCATTCTAATTCATTTCAATCTGCAAATCAGAATAAATACAATTTGAATCTAGCTGTCAGTGATAGTTAAGCTCCCAGGTACGTAAATATATAGTGACACGAATTCCTAAAGAGTAAGGTATAGAAGTTTGACTCCTCTAGATTCCAAATATTTGATTCATTTCATGAACAACATATCATATGGCTATAGAATGAGCTCATAAATTACAGAGTAATAGATAAAATAAGCTGTAACTGCCATTTAAGCTAGACTTAGCAAAGATTTCACTGACGCTCAAAGAGCATGACAGACAAAATATTGTCACCCGGCATGTCTGCGATTCGCCACATGACTTACCTGCCTTCTGTATTCTTCGACTGGGTTATAAACCATCCACCCATCCACGTTAAACTTTTCTTCATTTAGAATGCCAATATTGGGTTGAAAAGGCAAAAGGAAAAAAAAAAGAATTTCAAGTTCCACGTGACGGAACTGATAGTCTACTAATTCCATGTCCTCTGGGTTTGCCTACCATGAAATCACAACCCAAATCGAGACTTTAAAAAAGGAGTAAGAGTGGGAAATGCAGACCAGATTTAATGCTAGCTTCTAGCTTGAGTAAGCATTACTTCTGAGACCTCAATTTTCTATGGCTACAAACATCTCTTTTCATTTGTTCTTTTTAAAAATGATGTTCCACGAAAATCAGATTTCTAGACCAAATCATACCTATCTATTTTGAACAGCATTAGCAATTGATCAGGTAAAAGCCAATTTAAAAAAAAAAAAAAAGAAATTCAGGAATAATCACTAAACAGATGACTGTCTCACAAGGGAACAATAGCATGTTTATCTATTTTTAAAGGGACAGGACATTAGGAAAATTCTTAATTAACTATTCTCTGTGAATTCTGAATCGATGCCCTGACCTCCGCACAATGACAGGACACGGCCCTCTCTGTGTCCCTGTGCTCACTCTGGAGGCGATATTGACGAATTTTACAGCTTCAAATGCCATCTGTATTCCAGTGACTCCTAAGTATTTCTGGCTCTCCAGCCCCGACTTGGATCTGCACACCTGGCTATCCAAGGGACCGCTCCACAACTCCAGCCTGCCTCCAGAGGCATCTGGAAGACTCAGAAGTTAACACGTCCAAAGCCAAACCCTTGAACGCCTTCCATCCTGCTCCTCTCACAGCCTCCCCCACTTCAGTCGATGGCAGCCCCATCCTTCTAGTTGAGCCCAACACCTTGGTGCCATCCTCATCAACTCCCTGCCACCGCCCTTGTCTAAGCCTCAACCATCTCTGCTTGCAACATTATAACCTCCTAACTGGTCCCCTACTTTGCCTCTTAACCTCTAAAGTCAGAGTAACAGTGTCACAACCTAAGTCAGCTCAAGTCATTCCTCTGCCCCAAATCTTCCTGTGCTTTCCATCTCACTTGGAGTCAAGGCAGAAGTCCGCCCAATGGCCTATACATAGCTGTCCACCATCTGGCCACAGCCCCTACCAGGCCTCTGCTCTCCCATTGCCCCCTCCACTCCAGCCCCGCCGACCTCCAGTTTTGCGGTTCCCCCAAAGCACCAAGCACATGCCAACATCAGGGACTTTCCACCTGCTGTCCAGCTGTCTGGAATCCTTTTCCCCCATGGCTTTCCCTTTCATTTCTTCCACATCTCTGCCCAAATGTAACCTTAGTCAGTGAGACTTATTCTGACACCCTACAGAGAAACTACATGCTACCCCTCCCAGAACAGCACCCCTATTCTCCTTCCCGTCTTATTCCCCCTATTACCTATGACCATCTGACACATTGCACATTTCCTTGTTTGTTTACTGTTGGACTCCCACTGCCCTGCCCTAGACCATGGGCTCCATAAAGAGAGACACCTGCTTGGGTCACATCCTGTATCCTCCGTAACTGGAATGGTATCTGGTCCATAGTAGGCAGAATACATACTCGTTGGCCCAGAGAAAACGCCCAGTCTATACAGCCCCTGTACAACCATGTTCTCGGGAAGCACCAGGTTTGGGCGCTTTTTCCTCTTGGTTATCTTCCCCGCCACCCACTCTCCTCTGCTGTCGTCCTACAACTGTGCATGCCAGCCTCCCCTCCCCTACACTACACGGCATTTCTGGAAAAGCCTTGCTTGGCAACAATAGTTTTATGTATTCAAAAAGCCAGAGGTTTAAGGTAAAAACTGACCAAGAGACTGCTCTCCGGACTGTCTTCTTGAACTCTTTGAAGCACGGGGCCCCCCAGCAGGTCTCAGGGCAGGCAGTGGTAGGCCCAAGTGCTGTGTAGTCTACGGCGGACAGGACACCAATCACATGATACCGAGCTAGCTACGCAATCCACCGAGGCTTCACACGGACACGGAATCCCCGGCAGTCCTTAATTATTCCTACCACTGCGGGATATGATTGAACCCTGTTACTTGAAGTTTAACACAAAGGCCGAGGGACTTTTGATGGAAACAATCTGTAACACGCATCAACGCGCTCTGCTGGCGACCTCTGAGCACTGGACAGGGTATGATCAACTCTGCCCGCCACCGCGCCGCTCGCATATGTGTAGACGGCAGGTGATCTGAGACACAGGGCTCTTACCCCCTTTACAAGACCTATATGCTGCTTTCTTGAAATGAGTTCCTGACTTCCACGTTTTGTTTTTTTGGTTTATTTTGTTTGTTTGTTTTTGGTTATTTGCACCTTTCCCATGCAGTTCACGTGAATATGGCAGCCTTTTAAAAACAGAATAAAATGACTAACTCGAAGGCCAGATAAAGCTTTCTCTCCAGAAAAATCGTCATGTGTGTTAATGCCATCAGTGCCCTTTGACTTGCCAGCAGCATTTTCAATGTAACTGTTTCTCAGTTATGAATAATAAAGCAACTCCTTTCTTGCTTCACATATTTTCTTGTATCTTATATTAAAATTACTGATGAATATAAGTTTATAAAATTATTACCAGAAGATGAAAGTTATGTAGCCCAAACCAAAATTATCTCTATAATTTCTTTTTTAAAGATTTTATTTATTTATTTGAAAGACAGAGATCACAAGTAGGGAGAGAGGCAGGCAGAGAGAGAGAGGGAAGCAGGCTCCCTGCTGAGCAGAGAGCCCAATGTGGGGCTCGATCCCAGGACCCTGAGATAATGACCTGAGCCGAAGGCAGAGGCTTTAACCCACTGAGCCACCCAGGCGCCCCTATAATTTCTTTAATAGGTTTGCTTTTAGGGAACTCTGAATACAAGTAATATAAAAATTGTCATTAATAGGAGAGTGGGTCCAGTGTCCTTGTGGTAGCAACATCTCAGGTGGCCTTTCTCAAGAAATCATTCTGGAATAACACTGCACATTCTAAATGACATCCAGATATACAGGATGAGTCAATGAACTGGCATCCTTTACCTCTGAAACATGCCTCTGAGAACTCTGTGATGGAAACAGCTCCCAGGTTAAGAGCTAAGAGCCAGACTTGGAGCTCAGATATTTCAGGAAAATTTATGAATCAACCAACAGCCAGATAGTCCTGGTCATGAAATACACAGGAGCATATCAGATACGGAATTGGAACTTAAGGTCAAAAAGACCAGGTGTCTAAACCAATATTTTAACCATCCAAATAAATTAGTTTACAATTACAAGAAAAAAATATATATATACATTTTAATATTTTATTTATTTGAGAGAGAGGGAGAGGGAGAGAACAAGCGGGGCAGGGGAGAGGAAGAGAGAGCCTTAGCCAGACTCTGCACTTAGCACAGAGCCCAACACAGGGCTCAGTCTCACAACCCTGAATTCATGACCTGAGCTGAAACCAAGAGTCGGACACTTAACTGATTGTACCACCCAGATGCCCCAAGGAAAAAATATTTTTTAGAAAGTATAACTTGTTAGTTTTTAAAGAAAAACACAATTCGAACATGAAGTTGTTGGTATCTGGCTCCACTGAGGCAAGCTTTCCAAAAGAACCAATGACGATGTTTTCTAAAGTTGGATGTACCCAGACTTATCTCCCAGGTATTTTCATTTTTACCTATTTTTTTCCCTCTTAAAGATTCAGGTAAGAGAACGAAGCAAGAGTTTTAAAACACAAGCTTTCAACAGGGTAACATAAATGTGGATTATTACCAAAACTACTTACTAAGTATTAAAGCAGAGCAACAAAACCCGTCACCTGTACTCATTATTACAAAGTACAAAATTCCCCACAAATGGTGACTTGTGACAAGTCTTAAGCTCCTGTCCGAATACTGTTAAAACCTAAAGTTAATGGGTTACATGCCTTGAGATTTTTAGCTGTCGTTTATTTTCTCTTCTTTAAGGCTTTGAGTCTTTTCGGACTTTAGCAGAGGGCTGCCATTTCCAGGGATTCCTAACTCTATCCCTGGGTCGCCCGGGAGCCTCTCTTTGGGAACCAGAAGTGCCACAAAAAAAACTTTCCTTTCTGAGGATGGAGCAGGGAGCCGGGCGCGTAAGCCGGGTAACAGTGAATCCATCCTGGCAGTGACATGATTTCATGGCCTGGGGACCCTGCAGCAGGAGTGCAACTGTGTGTGTTTGGGGTGGGGGGGGACAGCTCCGCCTCCGGGCCCAGAACGGTTGTGCCCCATGGGGGCTTCGGGAGGCCCTCCACAGGGCTGGCCACACCCTACCTCAGAGTCAGGCTGGGGCGACAGGGGTGGGTGCCCAGGGGTACTCTCCGGAGGTGCCCGTGGGTGCCTGGGCCCCACCTTGCCCTCCTCCCCACGGAGCCAGAATTTCCAGGGGTGGAGGGATGTGGGGGTGGTCGCCCCTGTTCAGGGCCCTGATCCTGAAGGGCCATGTGCCATACAGGATACAGGACCACACTCAGGATTACAGCCCAAGGCTCCTATGTGCACAGGCTAGCTGGGGGGCTGCTCCACTATTTTTCTTTTTAGAAAGTAATTTTGAAATACTTAGAGATTCACAAGAAGTTACAAAAATGTACAGGGAAGTCCCATGCCCCCTTCACTGAGCCTGACCCAGCGGGAACACCTTGCACAGCTAGAGCACTGTACCCAAACCATGAAAGGACACTTCCGTGCCTACCCTGGCTTCAAGTGAGCAGGCCTGCCTGCATCTGGCTCTAGACTAGTATTTGGGCAATTCACCAATTCAGATTCCTCCTAGTCAAGAGATACCATGCATGGAGACTTAAGGGAAAAAAAAAAAAGCAATCATGTGCATTTTTTCCAGGATTAAAAATAGCACAATGTAACATTTGAAAAATGTTAAAGGACAAAGTTGAGATGAAAATCTCTGATTTCACACTAGGGATAAAAACAGCTCTGACAAAGAGAATGTAACTTGTCATTTAAATTTTCCTACATTTATCACGGTTGTTGTCTTGTGGGGCGGGGGATAAAACCTGAAAGGACAACAGGTTTTAGATTTCATTTAATTAGCCATTATTTAAAACAACCCCTATGTGAAGATGTACCAACTCACTTAAAACACCTAGATTGGATTTACTGCTATTTAATAGGCTCTATAAATATTCAGCAACTCGTTTAGTTTTCTTCTTCAAGGTGGGAGAGCTGTCTGTCCATGAATTAGAGTTTCTAGATCTCATGAAGCCCCTCTCAGACAGCCTCTTCCCCCAAAGACTTGGCATGTTGTGTCTCAGAACTGGAGGTTGGAGAGTCAGATGTGTAAAAATTAAATACCATTCAAAAGGGAGGCAGTTACAGAAGAAAACTATTTTCATAGTACCCAAGGGAATGAACTGATAAGCTATGCAGATTTAACGGTGCTTTCAAATGATGCTGCCACCAAGCACGGACACAAGTTTGAGGAAAAGCAGACCCTTTTTAGGAAACAAGCAAACTCTCTCTGCACACCCAGCACTAAACATCTAGGGGGCTGTTCATTCACTCCTTTTCTGATGGAATTCTGCAGTGTCTGAACAGGAACTTAAGTGGCCATTTTTAAAGTTTCATTTCTGAAATTGAAGACACCTGCCTTTTTAAAAGATTCCATCTACCATTTCAGGGTGTGGCAATGTAAAATCACCTCATTTTCATTTCTCGAGTTACACTTAAGAAACAAGACCTCTTTGTATAAGGAAAAAGAATGCTTTCATTAAAGTTGGTGGTGGGGGGAGCCCAAAATTTTGAGATAGAACTATAGGAGGCACTGAAACTTGGAAATTTTTCAGTTCAAAGTAACATCTTTCATGCAACTGCATCAAAAGTGATTTCATCCAAAAGTGTGACAAAAGCCTCATAGGTCAAAAGCGGCTAGCACATACATTACCATTGCTACATTTCCGTTGGCTTCAATAATTCTCCTGGTCCTCTACCACCTTCCCTGGGAAAAGTGGCTTCATATTTCTGGGTTGCCATCACCTTCGTATATAAATGTACATATTCACTTCTTCAGGAGAAGAAGACCCCAAAAGCACATTTGAAATGTCAGCTGAAACCGTTTGGAAAAAGTACCTTCTTTCATACTTGTCCACAATCATAATCATTTAAGGGGACATTTCTCAGGGCTCATGTGCCACACCTCCTCTCACTGTAATGGTCTCTCCTGGCAATTTTGGCCACGTCAATGAAAACGCCAATGATCCCGCCTGGGCCCACCAACTAAACCTCTCCCCAAGCCAGAGCTCCAGGTCTGTGCAGCCACAGACGTCTATGTCTGGTCATCCTACAGACACTTGCAACTCTGCGTGTCTGAAATGGAAGTCGCTGCGTCTTCTTCACTTCCCTCCGATACTCCCCATCTCGACCGCTGCTGACACTGCCCCCCCACTCATCCAGGCTGAGTTCTTCCCTGTCATGCCATCCCCCATTGTAACTACATTCACATGATCAGTGGATTCTACTAATCTTCTAGGTCCTCTTCAAATCCATTCTCTCCTGCCCTCTCCACCGCCCCACTTCAAGGACTCATTTTCATGCACCTGGGTGAGTAACAAACATCCCGGAAATAAACTCCCGCCCCGCTGCATCCAGTCATGCTGCAGCCCCAACAATCCTTTTGAAATCAAAATCTAATGTCGCTTTCCTGCTTCAACCCCTTGAACGGCTTCCCCCCCGTTTAGATACAAAGTAGAACTTCTTGGTGGGGCATGATAGACTCCACGAGCTTTGGGGCCCAGCCTTCCCCTCCAGTCCCATCTCTCACCAATACCCCCACAGGTACACCAACTCACACGTGGGTCCAGTCTGTGTCCAGCCTCCTCACATTTGCACATACCGTTCCTGCACTTGGCCTAGCCAATGCTCCTACTCGTCTTCCAGGATTCACCTCCTCTAGGAAGCTGTCCTTGACACCAAGCCCCTTACTTTCCCCTCCCTTGATATCCCGTGCACAGGCATCTGTATTGTGTGCATCTGTCTGTCTTCCCGACAGGTGGGCATGAGCCCCAGCTCCCCACACCTAGCCATAAGGCCGGCAGGCATGGTGTAAATGCCTGGAGAGCAAACACAGAGAGGAAAGGATGAAACAGAGGATGAAGAGGATGAGGATGGAGGAGGGGCCTGCCCTAGCAGACCTTCCATTTTATAAAGCCTCAATGGTTAAAAGAACGTTACTGGTACCTGAAGGGTGACTGATGCAAGAAAAGAAATGTTCCAAAATCAAACACAAAGAAGTGTGTGCGATAAAGGTGGTATCGTACACGGGAGCCCTGAGTAAATTCCAAATCAGTGAAATGTTTACATTTTAAAAAAGAAACTGAAGTTTTAAAGGAATATCCTAGGGATAATTCTACAACTCTGAGCAGGGAAGACATCCCTAACAGGGATGTAAAACCCAGAAGCTATGAAAGGAAACTGCGCAGACAAGAGTTTAACCTAGCAGGCCCGGCTGCTCTCCTGAGATAGGTCTGCTCGTGAGGTTGGCCCTCAGCTGGCCCCTGGGAAGCTGGGTTCTCGGGAGAGTTCTCATCGCTCCCTAACTGATAAGAAGGGTTTATAGTGCCTCAACTGTATAAAAGTGTTTTATTTTATTTTATTTATTTGAGAGAGAGAGAGACTGAGAGCATGAGAGGGGAGAAGGTCAGAGGGAGAAGTGGACTTCCCTTGGAACTGGGAGCCTGATTCAGGACTTGATCCCAGGACTCCGGGATCATGACCTGAGCTGAAGGCAGTCGCCTAACCAACTGAGTCAGCCCGGCTCCCTGTATAAGCGTGTTTTATGCTTAACCTCTGCTTTCCTCCTGAGATGCAGTGATTCGGGTACCTGCTAGGCAGACAGCGCTGCGCCTTCCTGCTTGGTGACACTTCCCAAGTGTTGTCTCAAGTTGTTGCTGTAGGAAGAGGTGTCGCCTGTGTGACGCCACTGGGAGAAAACTCTGGAAGTTTGTGCCTGGTTTCCCCCCAGACTTTACCCACGTGCCTTTTCCCTTTGCTGCTTTTCCTCTACATATTTTTGCTATAATAAATCACACTCGTGAGCATGACTATATGTTAAATCTTCTGAATTCTCTGAATGAATCATTGAACTTGGGATGATCATAGGGACCCCCATCGGAAAAAAATTGATAAATACAAAGATTTTTTAAAATTCCCATAGCAAAAGCCACCATAGTGAGAAGACATATGGGGAAAATATTTGCAACTCGTAATATGAGTATGGCCATTACATAAAGAACTCCTACAATTAATAAGCAAAAGACCAAAATCCCAAAGGAAATACAGGCAGAAGCCACAGACAATCAATAGAAATACAAATAGCTCAAACCAAAAAATATTTAATTCTGGGGCTCCTGGGTGGCTCAGTGGGTTAAGCCTCTGCCTTCAGCTAAGGTCGTGATCTCAGGGTCCTGGGATCAAGCCCCGCATCGGGCTCTCTGCTCAGCAGGGAGCCTGCTCCCCCCCCCTTTCTGCCTGCCTCTCTGCCTACTTGTGATCTCTCTCTAGAAAAAAAAAAGAATATTTAATTCTAGTCAAATAGGATAAATACAAAATAAAACTATGAATCCACATTTTCACCTATTAGATTAGTGAAGATCAAAAAAATCCGGAAGTAACCTGGATTGGTGCAGTTGGCGGAACAGTCCCCCAGAGATGTAGTCCTACTCCCCGTGACCCATGTTACATGACCATACGTGGCAAAGAGGAATTACGCTGCCAATGGAATTAAGATTTCTAATCTCCTGACTCATTTAAGAAAGGAAGAATACCCCGGACATCCCAAGAGTGCCAATGTCATCGTAAGGGTCCTGAGATGTGGAAGGAGGCCGAAGAGTGGGAATCAGAGAAGGAGAGTGACAACGGAATAAAGTCAGAGTAATTCGAAAGACTCGACTACTGCTTTGGCTCTGACAGAGGAAGAGGCTGTGAGCGAAGGAACGTGGGTGCCTCGAGAAGCTGGAAAACACAAGGAATGGACTCTCCCCTAGATCCCCAGAAGATACGCAGCACCACACCCCTTGACTTTAGCCCAGTGAGACCCATTTTGGACTTTTGACCTCCAGAACTGTAACATGACAGACTCGTGTTTTTCTAAGCCTCCAAGTTTGTGATCATGTGTCCTTGCAGCTGCAGGAAATGAACAGAGTTGGAGGGGATGTCTGGAAACAGGCGCTCGGACGCACTGCATGTGGGGGGCGAAGCCAGTACGTCTTCTTTTCCTGATATGTGGTAATAGCAGTAATTGTGCTTCTAAGGACTTATCCTACAACATACACGAGCACATACAAAGTGATTATGTGCAAGGTTACCCACCACAGTTTATGTAGCGGCAGACACCCGGAGATGATCTCGGTATCCATCCATAGAGGTCATAAAGACGGTGAAGCGGCCCACTCATCCCGCGGTAGCTTTTGGTAAATGTAAAAGCAAGGTATGGAAGAACACACAGCTTACTCCCACTGGGGTCAGAGGGGGACAATATGACTAACAAGTTACATGACCAGGCTTAAACTACCACTGGGTGGATAGTAACAGATTGGAAACACGGGTTATCTGTGAGGAGGGGAACGGGATGGGTGAAGGATGCTGGGAGCGGGCTATTCTCACAACATACCTGTCTTAGCTCAGCCAGTATGACAAGTTACCACAGACTGGCTGGCTTAAAACAATGAACATTTACTTCTCACAGTTCTGGAAGCTGCAAAGTCTAAGGTCCAGGAGTCACCATGGCTGGGTTCTGGTGAGACCCACTTCCTGGTTTACAGAGGGTGGCCTTCGTGCTGTACATCACGTGATGGAGAGCACAAGCTCTCGTCCCTTCCTTTACCTGTAAGGTCAGTGATCCCAACCTGGGGCTCTCTCCTCATAACCTCATCTAAACCTAATCACCTCTCCAAAGCCCCACCTCCAAATACCATCACACTGGGGGGCTCAGGCTTCGGCACAGGATTCTGGGAGGACAGAAACATTGAGTCCGTAACACTACCTTCTAGAGGTCCCAAGTTTTCAATTATGGACACATATTAGCTATTTTTAAAATTATAAAGTAGCGCTTGTTGAATAAACGCCCTTTCTAAACAGAATATTCTTACTGATGACTTGGTTGCTGCTGGTTCTTAATTCAGTCATTCTACTGACCTTAGTATATGATCAACAAACATTTACTGAGGGCCTACCTCAGTACGAGGTATTAAGTAGAGAAAAAGATGAGTAAGACACAGGCACTGTCTTTAACAGGTCAGAAATTCTCCAAAGGACAGTGACAAGGAGGGCACAACTACTGGTCACGAAAAGTGGAGAGCACAGATAAAGCATCTGGGGCTCCAGAGAGATTGCCTAACTTACTTCTAGAGAGATGGGCCTGGAAGGGTAAGATGACCTTGGACATGATAATAACAATGATGATAAAAAGGCGTAAGTGGTAGCTAAACTCCGCGAATACGAGGCCAGAGTGCAGGAGGGGGTCGGAAAAAGTGGGGACAATTGAGAGGTGAGGCCACAAAAGTAAATGCATTTACACAAACAGAGAGGGAGGAACTGCCAATGTTTCGGGAGGCGGGGGAATGAGAGCCGAGGGAATGAGAGCCGAGTCCCAGGGAGAGGACATGCAAGGGGGGACTGGGTAGGAGACAGACAGGAAGCAGGAAAACCAGCCCAAGTACTATTCCACCACTTGAGAAAAGAAGAGACAAAAACCCTGGGTTCAGTAAACATTCAGGAAAAGGGAAATCTTCCAGTGGTGGCCTTGATTTTGGAGGAAAGGAAGATACCATGAGAAACTGGGAGCACAGAGGGCAGGTTTAAGGGAAAGTAGAGAGATCATATTAAAGGAACGTTCTGCTGTCAGTTGAAGTTCTAGATTGTTAAAGGGAAACAGAAGCTTTGGATCTGGAAGTCAGGTCAGACGAGCAATGCCAGAAGACAGGAGAGGGAGAGCGACTGACGAGGGGATGGTACAGAGCAAGAAGGAGGGGGTAGAACCGACTTCTAGAGGACCCACACTTGGAAAGCAGAAGGAAGCAGCGGAACCTGCAAGGAAGCTAGAGAGGTAGAGGGCCAGGCGCTTCCCATCTCAGAAGCTACAGGGAGAGACATCTGGTATAGAGGCCCTTAGCCTTCTGCTGGAAGCATCTTTAAATGCTGGATAAAACAGGAACCTTTTTAAAAATGCTCTACTGAGCTAGCCAGCGAGGAACAAATACTCAGAAGCTAAATACTAACCACAAACGGGGGGGAAAAGTGCTGGCCTTTACCTCAGAGTGCTCACAGAATAGATGCTTCACAGCCTCTTGGGGTACAGGAGATAGAGGACATGAAGGCCCAGGGCCACCCAAGATGCCAAGACGGGCATCAGCCTGCTAACCGCCTTCAGTAGAGGCCGGCCTCCTCCCAAGTGTGTACAAGCTCGCGGGAAGGACAAGCAGGCAGTAAGCACCTGGGCCTCCAAGGAAGTCACCTGTCCAGATCATGGGTGTTGATTGAGGGAGAAAAAAAAAAGTCTCCACTGCTATCCCCCACTGGCAATTTGTAGCCACAAAGCCACTCTGCAGAAAACTTGGATGGTCCAGAGCACGTCGAACAGGGAATCTAGTTTGTAACCGCCCCACATCGCAGTGCCCTAAGACGCCCGGCAGAAGGAAACGTCAAACCACCTCCGGTCCTGGCCTCCGAGTGTTCCCACAAAGGTCCGAGGAATAGGAGTTTGGAAGCAAGAAGCACAAGACATTTCGGGAAATGAGGCACCGCGAGCCAGCAGGTAAGAACTCGGCAGAGCAGGCCCGGCCGAAGAGCGCCACAGCGGATAAAGTCAAGGACACAAAATGACACCCCGGGAGCCAGAGGGCACTCCGGGTATCAGACCACCTCCCACTTCACATGTTTTACAAACATCCTCTTGTGGCTACTCAGTAGTTCAAAAAGCCCACCCCGCCTGGCCACCGGCACCACCGGGTCCTAGGTCAGGCACTGTGGCCCTCTCGCCTGGCCCTCGGACCGCCCCCACCTCCAGGCTCCACGAGCTCTCTGCTCCGGCCTAGTCTGCATGACCTTGTGTCCAGTTCTCACTCACTCCAAAACCCTCCGCAGGTCTCCACCACATCTCCAGTTATTAGCTCCTTCCCTAGCAGAGCTAAGACCATCCACCGCACGAGCCCAGAGCTCCTCCTCCCCACGCTCCGACCACAGAGCACCCGGCCACCCTTGTGAACACTCCGCAGCGCGCCCCGCTTTCCTCCGCTGTGCCGAGGGTCAGGGTCTCGCCTCTGCCTGCAACTCCACTTCCTCCACCGGAAAGGATGACCATCCTTCGAGGCTCAACCCAAATGACTCAAACTTCATGCAGGCTTTACCATGCAGTCTGGACGTGTTCTCTTCTCTCTGGGACTCCCCAGTGGACTTCCTCTGCATTTCTCTTACAGCATGAAGGTAACTCTTCCATTTGGGGGCCAGACACATGTGTCCTAGCACTTCTGTCACATCTCAGAACGGGACTAGGTATTATTCCCTCATCCCCTCCTCCTGCTCCTCGTGTGCTCTCCCTGCTCCCCAGCGCCACCCAACACAGCATCCCGAAATGAAGCTGATTCACGAGACAGTTGTACACGGTGACTTGAAAAGCAGGAACAGACAATCCAAAAGCCATGGCAAGAGCTGATCTGTTTCTACCTGTATCTTGTCTTGTTTCAGTGACTAGTTTTTTTTTTTGTTTTTTTTTTTTAGAGATGACTTTGAGTGGTTAAAAGTTAGGGAATATAATTTTCCAAAACTTTGTATAAGCAATCTGGCTGACATTTTTTTCTCAAGTTTGTCACTTCCCAAGGAAGAAGCAAGGACTTCTAGTGCAGGCACAAAAATTGACGCCAGGAAGCGCAGACGAGAAGGCAACTCTGTGCCGACTGCTCCAGCGACAGCGCCCTGTGCCCCCAGGCTCTGGCGCTAAATCCACGACATCCAGAAATGTGTCCTGTATGTTTCCATAAAATGGATTTTTCCTTCACTTGCTACTAAACCTGAGTTCAATTAAAAAAAAAAGCCATCATTATACAACCCCCATGCAGAAGTCATTATGGTGAAGTGAGAGAGAGAAATAATGGCAGCTCCCCGCCTTGATAAGCCCATAGTATAGCAGGGGGCAGGCAATTCCTACATAATTATTACGTAAGGTGGACTGAGGTACGTGCTCTCACAGAGGGACCTGCAAAGCCAGAGGCAAGACAAATCCTGCAGGGGGGGACGGGGGGGCACCACAGGTATATAAAAGGACTTAGGGCTCAGCAAGGCGGTGGAGGATGGGCCTTAAAGAGACAAGGAGCCTGCAGGTACAGGGGACAGAGAAACCAGACTCCACTCTGAGAAAGTTCTGTGTATATCAGAGGAACACAGACAGTCCTGTGTGCTTGGAGTATACAGTATAAGCCGTGGGAAGTCACCGAGTTTGTTTTTGTTTTTACGGAGAGTGGGGCACCGTGACATGATTGCAGTTCAGTGACAAAACCACTGGCAGCACCGTGAACGCGACATCGGAAGGACAGAAACTGAAAGAAGAGAAGCCAGTCGGGAAGTGCCGCTTCAAACAGGAAGGCCAAGGAGAAATGGGAAGAACCATGGGGGAGTCACTGATGAGGAGAACCTACAGGATTTGGAACAGATGTGGCTCCGGGAGGCAAGGCACGGGGACAAGAAGACACTTGACTTTAAGTTCTCAAACCTGAGCAACTGGGGATCCTGCTCACTGAGCTGCGGCATGTAGTGGCGAGGGGGCTGGGGAAGAACAAGCCTGTGAGGCTCGAGGACTTCCAGAGGAAGATGTCCGAGAGTTAGGCTGGTGACGCCCATCAGAGGCCAGTGTCGGGGCTGGATTTTGATATCACCCATACAGCAATGACAGCTTACGCGATGGGATGAAACGAAACCATCAAGGCAAGCAAGTAACGTGAGTGGGCAGCTGAAAGGGGACCACCGTAGAGATGGTCCACGAAGGAAAAGACAGGAGCAGTGGAGACTGGGAAGGACAGTCAAGGTAACAGAATAACACAGAGACCAGGACTGGCTCCAAACCACTGAATGCCGGGGGAAGAGCAAACAGAATGAAGAATGAAGTGAGCCACTCGATTTGGCCATCAAGAGGGCCTCCGTTCCAGGAAGGTGCCTACAGTGAAGCCGGATACCGAAATGGGTTGGAGGAATGAATAAACCAGAGACAAGAACAGACTAGAATGTTCTTTCCAGAGGTGTAGTTGGAGGCGAGAGATGGGCCGGTAGTTTAGGAGAAAGCGGTTCTAATACTTGCCTTTTTTGGGGAGTAAACCCTAAAAGAGAAAAAAGATGTCAGAGAAAGGGGATCTTACAGGAAACGGACTGAGGCCTCTGCTTCTTCAAACCTGCTGTGTGAGCCATTCTTCAAATTTCTGATAATTTGGGGCCAGATACACAAAGCTCAAGATAGAACATGTTCCCTAACTGAATTTTCATGGATAAGACTTACATTCTCACTTTCATAAATATTCCAAAGATGTGTTCTCATAAAACTCTTTTGCCCTAATCGTTAAAGAAATTGTTAAGTACTGAAATAGGTTTTACATCACACATTTAATCAAAAACTGAGAAAAGGCTGAAAATGTGTTCAACTCTGTATCATTACATTTGTTTTAAGCATTACATTTGAATCTGTAATCAACACATGACTCATGAGGAGTACTCCCTAAATCTTTCTAGACCTCCAGTTTTTGTATAATCGTCCCTTCCATCAACATGAATTTCCTTTGCCTGGAACAACTGTTAATGAAATTTGGGAAGAGAGAAACCTTGTCTCACCAGGGGAAAAAAAAAATCTCAGGCCCTTATCGCCAAAATACCTAAAAGACAGCCTCAGGGAGAAGGGCTGCGTTACAAATGATCTCCTTCATCCCCTTCAGTCCATGCAATGGCATGGACTTATCCTAGACTCACACGCATATTTTTTTAAAGAATTATTTCCTTGTTCTTCCCTTAGCAGGCAGTTGCCTCCAAGTCTGTTTAGAGCCCAGCAGGGGAGAAGGATGCAAGGCCTGGTGGCCGAAGGAAGGCAGCCACAGTCCGCTTCACGGCCTCCTGGCTTTGCAGAGGATGAGCCAGGGCTGGGGGCGTGCTGGGGGAGGGAGAGCACAGGCTGCCATGGGTGACGCTTCAGTCACCTGGGCGGGGCCATCCCATACAGACTAGCAGAGGAGAGGCCTGCTCCTCCCGGGAATGCTTCGATCACCTTTAATAAACACCCTGGCACTCACAGTAGGCCGGGGAGCGCGGCGCAGAGAGTAAATGAAAGGGGAGACACCCGAGAACCTCCCGGCGCTGCGGAGAACCCTGGAATTTACCAGACTGTGGGCCAAGGGAAAGGCGTATCTTGTGAGGATCTCAAACATATCCCTTCTGCTGTGGCCTTCCTGTTTCAGCGCGAACCTCAGGTTTCTCATGTCCTGGGGGGAGGGGGGGAAGCAGAGAAATTTGACAGTTCAGTCTTCAGATAAAGTGACAATCCTTAGCAAAAAATCTCTTCAACTAAAGGAGCGGAAGATTCACTTACCTGGAAGGGCAGTTAATCTAGATTACTAAGAAAATCACTTTGTTTTTGTGTGACATTTGGAAATATCCAGTTTAAGAACACCTCAAAATACTCCCATTGCGGTCATGAATGTAAAGACAAAGCAACTAGTGTTAAAGAGAAGACAGAGCTAAAATCACTTTCTAACAAGAAAAATCAAACCTGGCCTTGCATACCATCTACAGTGTCTCCTTCAACTGGCTTCTGTGGTATTTTCACTATAAAAGAGTATTTTATTCACAGAACTTTTCAAATGTGTACCTGCTATCACATGTGAGCTCAAAATTGTCAAACATGTCACAAAAATACGGAAGCTCTCTCCCTCTCCCTCATGCTCCTCTCACATCTCAGTCTAACAAATCAGGAAATGATTGGCACCGCGCTCTCATCCAGGTGTTCCATCACCAACATTGTTCCTTGTGCTTTCAGGAACTAAACACTAATGCTCAAAACTGGATTCTAAAAGGGGCTTTCAATACACATCTCTTTGCTAAGCAAGAAAAGCTTCTCATACACTGAAACCAAACCAAAAACAACGACAACAACAAAAGCTCCCTTAACTATCAAGTTGCATCACCTATCAAATATATAACGTTCTGTCTTCCTTTTAAAGCCAGAGTTGTTCAGGTTGTCTCCTGAATCAATCACGTCGCTATGACCGAGTGGCTGAACACTCAAAATACCAATTCAATTCGGAAAAATGAGATCCATCGGGACCCTGGGGGACTTCGGGAAGGAGGCGGCCGGGTTGGTCCCTGTCCTTTTGGATGTCACGATCTTTACATTTTTTCAAAGTGTTTTTTCATGTAGCATCTCAGGAGCAAAGGTAAAGTTTCCTAAGCCTTTGGCACAAAGGACTAGCAAAGGCCTTGCTATATACGGGGCATCCCAGAATGCCACTGGCAACAGAGGTAGTATGAAGAACTAGACCCGAAGACCTTGACCGAGTGACCCAAGACTGCTCACTCTCTATACAGATGGCATCTACTGGGTCTTGCCACTTCTAGGATTCTGTGCTTTCATTTCTAGAAGCACAGAACTGAATAAAATCCAAAAACCAATTCACAACATATTCCAAGGAAACCAGGATATTAGCTGTTGGCTCATGATGCAAAGCAGTAGTCAAATGAAAGGGAATAATCATTTCAGTGGGATGACATGCCTCCAGAGGATTTTACAACCGAGCCACCAGCACAGCGCTGGGCAGCGGAGGCTCCATGGGGCTCGAAGACCTGTGTGCATCTTTCCTCCTCACAGCCTAGGGTCAGCTGATAACTCCCTACCATCACTGTTCTTAACCACTTGGCCGGAATTTCGGCCATTTCTAGATAACCATTTATTCTGAGCCATCCGTGATTCCAACAACTGCTTTCTGTGTGCCAAAGCACAAGTGATTCAAGCAACTTCTGGTTGCCATCTGATTCAGATGTAATTAAAGGACAGAAAGAATTACTACCTCATCTTGCCAATAAGAAAATTGAAATGGAAAAGGCAAATGACTCACGGGCGGCAGCTCACCAAATCTACGACAGAAATATGAGCGTATCCTAAGTGGTAAGTTCCACCTGAAGTCAGCCTCCTTAAGGCTGACTCGTCAGGGGAGGGCCCCTGAGAAAGAGCCTTGCGGCCAAAGAGCCTCACAGCCCCACCTCGGCCTGTCTGACAAGTGGGTCACGTGGCGATGCACCCAGCCTCGCTGTAATAAACGAGTCCGAGTAAACACCCCCCTGCCACACAACCATACAGAAGGGCTGCTTTATGGAGACATCATTCCTACAACTCATCTCTAGAGAAACACCACCTATCGTTGCTGACCTCAAAATACCACAGCCTTTAAAGAGAGTAAACACGGGCAAGGCATGGAAGACGACAGGAGGTTTGTTGGTGGTTAAGGTTTGGCTTCATCTCCCCCGCCCCTTAAGGCTCCAAGTTGTCAGCAGGGGCTGGTGTGGTGCCTGGGGGTAAACATTCACATATTCAGAGCTATCTTGTCCTCTGCTGCTAGACGACATCCACTGGGACTTACAACCCCCAGCTGAAAGGCACTGCTGGCGAGCAGAAATCCCCACGCCCAGAGCTAGTAGGACCAGATCTGTAGGGTTTAGAACAACCCATCTCCCTGGAGCAACAGTGGTCTTAGGGCTCTAGACCCCAGCTGGGGCTGACCTCTGCGAGACCGCCCCACCACAGCTGGTTCCTTTTCTATCACCTTCGGGTCTGCTTCTGAGGACATGGGACTTGCCTCTCCCAGGGAGATAACAGAATGAAGAGGCTGAGCTCCAACACTGTTCTAGGCCGTCATCTTTGGGCTCAGCGCTAATTCCAAAAACTATAGGTATGTGTAACATCTGCGAGTCATGCCTGGTGAGTTGTCCCGAAGCCCCTTGTCTTTATAATAAACAGTCAAAGGGTAAGAATGTGCTTTATCGTATTAGCTTTGGGGACACTGATATTTAAATACAAATTCTTTCTATTGACAAGGCAACAAACAGCACTTTGAAAAAAAAATTCTATTAGAATGAGAGTCACTTTCACGGTCGTCAATATGAGCAATCCCATTTTCCTTTGAGTACTGTAACATAACGCTCTACTCCCATAGATCCCTTTACACAATATGCAAAACTTCACTTCCTTCAAAGTAAATCCCTGTATTTCTAGGCCCCAAAATGAAGACAGTAGCTGGGATCATAAATAAGGCATTTAAGGTAGCCTGGATTAAAACAAAAACCAAAAGAGCCAAAGTGGGTAGTGATAGAGAATTTCAGTTCAGGCTTGATGACCATAGAATCCTTTGCTTTGTGATAGAGCGTACTAGTCCGTCTTCAACTTTTATAAACTGGAGACAATAAAACAAAGATACCCTATTCATTATCAAAACAAAACTATAGGAGATGAGTTTTAAGAAATCACAGTGCCTGAGCCAAGGTCACATCTCCCAGATCTAGCTGTGAGAACCACTGGAACGGATGACCTCCACACCCCTTCCAGCTCCTTCTGGGACTGGACATAATTCTATTCTATTATTATTCTATTCGGATTGTAACCATCTGATACGTAATACCTGGAAAGGACATATTCTTGCCAGAAGGTTTACCCCATTGTCTGCAAAATGTATTTGGATCCCAACCTTGACATCTGACGGGTAATCTCAGCTCAGTGACCGAACTCTTCTTAGGTTCAAGGCTTCATAAGGATAAAATGGAGACGCCAGCTAGCACGTGTCTGCACCGACACAGATGCTCAATGAACAGTTACTATTACAGCTGAGTAAATGGTATTATCATTAAATCTCTGCTACCCATTGTGCCAATGCAAAATGGCAGGCAAAATATTACCTCTGAAAACTCAGCAAAAGTTAAAAAGGTTGTTAGAGGCATATCCTATTCACGGAGGGTAAATTCTCTCGCAATTTTCTTTCCTTTCACGGTGTGAAGGTGTCCAGCTGGTAACACGTCACATAATGGGACACTGGGAGCAGACTCGGGCAAAAACTAGAAAGTGAGAAAATTCTAACCATAAAGTCTTCTTTCCATCCAGTTAAGCTGACAGAAGGACAGGTCTGAGTCCCCGCAGGTCTCTTTAATAGGAACTACTTCCCCAGGAGGTTTTAGAAGCCTGATCATGAGGGAAGGACCATTCCTGGGCCTTAGATGAACCAGGGTCTTTGATTTTTTTTTTTTTTTGTAAACCCCCATTAACTGTTACTCATCATTCAACACTAATGTGTCTTTTTTCACATAAGAAAGTACTGAATCTCTTACTTTACAAGTAATATCTAGACCATAGGAATTTTCGCCTCTACTTGTCGCGCCTCCCATTTTTTCAATTCTGGAGATCACACCCAGAGGAACATCAAGTATTAGAGCAGAATCCTGTAATGGACAAAAATGCAAAAGTCAATATTTCCGTATCATTAAAACACCAAAACCACTTTCAAAAAACCATATGCTTTAGGGTACTTTTACCTTGGCCCCTTTTACCACTTTCTATGAACAAAAACAGGGTACAGATCACACATGAAAGAGCAAGCATGAGAACAGCCAGTTACGCAACCAAGACGCACCCCCAAACATCTGCAGCGCCTACAGAATCAAGACCAAACTCCTAGGGACACAATTCCAGGGCCCCGTGCTGTCACTTCCAGCTGGCCTCCACAGGCTTTTCTCCCACGCCGGTGCACACTCCCAACTATGTGACAACCTTCACCATTCCTCAAGCACAGTCTACAGTCAGGCCTCTGTGCTTCCGTGCATGGTGTTCTCTTTGCCCAGGGTGATCTAGGTTCCCCAACTACCAGATGTCTCCCCATGGCTTAAGCCCTGGTCCAGCAAACATCACCTCTAACAAAGCTCTGCTTCCTGAGTAGACAGAACACAACCGACCACTCCCACCTCCGAAGTTCTACAAGGCTTGGTTCAGACTGCAGCTGCGCCACGTGCTTTCCCATATCTGCCGGAAATGCACAGGTCCGTGTTCTCCCCAAACCTGGAACCAAACATCTGGAAGTAGCACCTAGCTGAGGCCTGGGTGCATCTCCCACCCGAGAAGGGCCTGGATGCACAGCAATGCCTCTCCATCATTCCTCATCCAATGCTGGGCGCAAGGGGTCCGTACAGGCGCTGGCGAGCCAGAATCACATTCATGATGTCACACCACGGTCATCACGAGCTGCCAGCAGCTGCCACGCATGGAGTGAGTCGCCTGTGCCAGGTGCTGTGACGGGGGCTCCGCACGTGACGGGGGCTCCGCATGTGACGGGGGCTCCACATGCCTCATCTTTCGGATTTTATCCTCCCAGCCATTCCGGATGTTGGTGTAGTATTCCCGTTTCCCGACGTGGCAACCGAGGCTTTAGAAAGCTTCAGTAACGTGCTTGATAAATAGGGGGAAGGGTTGAGATTTGAGCCAAGGTCTGGGAACACACATCAAAAGAGCCAGACAAATGGTCCCAGCCTTTTGACTCTGTAACTGCATTCTGAAGAGCTTATCTTACAGCCACTGCACAAGAGGACAAACAGTTACATATGTGGAGATGCTCAGCGGAGCCAGAGGGGCCGTTGGAGTGGAGAAAACGACCGTTACTCAGCTTGAAGGACAAAGCCTGCAGCGCCGAAAATAATCACAGTGCGTGGAAAAATAAGCTTACGTGGAAAAAAGCAGCACACAAAATACACTGGCTACAGTAATGTAAGATACATATCCACATGGACAAAGACAAGGAGGCCTACAGAAATTGGTTAAGTCCCATGTTTTCCTGAGTGCTGCGATGACTTTGATAATAAAGAGAATACTTTCAAGGTGCTTCTTCAAGTTCTGTTCTTTAGAAGATGTTCCTTTGGGGGGATACAAATAAAGTTTGGGTTCTACTCGAAATCCTTCTCCTTTGTACAGTACAAAAACTAAGCATTTCTTTACAGAGTAGAAATATAGCTCATGGGTATTCTAGAAATTCAAAAAGTCTAAGAATTGGGTGCGTCCATGCTATGGCCCTACTACTCAGCTACAAAAACACAAGGAACTATGGATGCGCACGACGCCACAGAGGGCTCTTAAAGGCACCATGCCGAGTAGCAGATAAGGCCAATTTCACAAGATCACATACTGCAGGAGTCCGTTTATGACATTTTTGAAGTGATAAAATTATAGAGAGGGAGAACAGAGAAATGGTTGCCATGGGGTGTGGGGAAGGAGGGTGTGATTATACAGGGGCAGCAACAGTCGCAGATCTCGATTGTCAGTGCATGACTCCATGATTTTATACATGAGATCAAACGGCACAGAATTAAATGCAGAAACCCACGAGAAAATGAGTGCACGAAACAGTGGTAAAGTTCAAGTGCGGTCAGAGTCTCAGTTAACCGTACGGTGCCATTAATTTCCTGGTTTTGATCAAGCAATATAGTGACTGGAGAAGCTAGGTAATGCACTAGTTTTCCAAGTTCTCAAGCATTCATAACTATTTCAAAATAGAAAGTTAAAGAAAGCGCAAGAGCACAGTCACTGTGGTATAGGGAAAAGAGTGCAAGCTCTTACACTGAACAAAACTGGTTCGAGCGGAGTTTTGACATTTATTAGCTGGGCAGCCACGTTTATCTGTAAAGTAGGGATGATTATAGATCATGGACTTAAGCCTGTCACATGGTAGCTAGAAAACAATGAAATTCATCATAATTATCACAAAGAATTATCTTCGTGTTTGGAAGACATAACTGCTCTGCAAATGCAGCAGATCTGCGCACTCACACAAGCAGCTACAGGTCTTTCCCTTTGTACCCCCAAGGAGGCATTTTTTAGTTGTGGCCGTGGGGTGAGACACCTCACTGTGTGACTAAAATCCAAATGCCTAGAGAAAAAAAAAGACACTGCTCAGTAACTGTGTACATATACAGCTGTGTGTTATAACATGTTTACTTCTCAATACAATCTAGTTATTAAAAACGTACCACAGGAAATCTGTTCTGTTTGGACTGAGATTTACAAGTGCCCAAGTGTATTCCTAAATGTCAAACTTACACCCAGAAACACACAGATTAGACACTAAATAAAAGTCCGATACCCTAAGATCAACATGGAAGCAAGAACGTAAACAAAAAAGATGAGACCTTACCGCTCTTTGTCCTTGAATAGAGGAAATTCTATAGCTCTGATAACCCTGACCCAACACAACCCAGAAAATGGGACAACTGAGGACAGCTGGCCAGTTCCTGACCACAGGCGCCCACAGTTTAATGAGGCTCCTTGCCATGTTCTCCCCGAATGACAGGTTCGAGATCAGACAACCCAGCAGGCCAAACTGGAAGATCCAGAAATAGGAAAATTAGCTTACCTCTGTAGAACCCTGAGTTGTTACTATCTAAGTATCATTAAATAGTGAAGAACTCTCAAAGGTCCCTTGAACTCAAAATTCTGCACCTCTAAGGATCTGAAATAGTTGAGAAGTAAACAGAACAATCTAAAAAAGATGACTTCATTTACCATCTCTCTCGAGTGTCTACTGAGTAGCAGAAACCATCCTGGACACTAGGAAACACAGAGATAAATAAGATACAAGTGCCGTGCGAATGGGAGATGGGACATGTGTACCCAAAGAGCCGCGATGCCAGGCTGCAAGTACCAAGAGCCATCAAAACAAAACAAAACACAGCCCACGTCCAGACTAACAGGATGAGACGTCAGAGGAGGGCAGAACAATTTCCTATCGATTGGCTCTCCTGAAGGTTCTGTGGCAACGGCAATGTTACAGACGAGCCTTACGGGACGGAATAATAGCAAGTAACAGTGACATCAGCCACACATGTGGGAAAGCATGGGAAGTTTATAAAAAATAAAACACAACACAACAAAACAGCTGGTCAGGCTTATGACAGGGTAGCAGGGGAATTCCTTGGGAGCACCCCAGGGCTTGGATCAGGGTGACTGGGATCCTTGGAATGTGTTTCGAGAAGAGAAGCGCAAGGACAGACCAGTGCTTTCTGAAGATCCCTTCGGCAGTACTGAGCACTGTGCAGTAGCAAGGAAGGGACCACACCCAATCCTGGGAACCCTGGAAGCTACTGATTTAAGGCAAGAACCCGAATGTGGAGTGACCTAAGATGGAAGCAAAAGGAGACATGAGCCACTGGGGAAGCATCGGCAAGGACTCAGATTTAGGCCTAGACAGGAGATGTGATCCCAGAAAGAGATGGAAAAAACACAGAAAGGGGTTTTGGAGAAAGATTAACACTGTCACTTTGAGACACACTGGCTTGAAGGTTATGATAAATTAGTCAAGTACAGATAACCAGGAGGCGGCTGGAATTACAGAACTGGGAGAGATTCCAAAGGTCCCTCAAACTCAAAATGTCCAGAACTAACCACATGATGTTTATCTCCCCAAACTACGTCTTCCCATCTCAGTGGCTGCTGCTCCATCTGTCCCATTACAAAGGCTGGAAACCTCGGAGTCATCCTTGACATCTTCTCTGCTATCCCTCATCTAGTCTCCCACATTTACCTCTTAAATCTATCTTGAACCTATCACCCCCTCTCCAACTTCCCCGGACCACTGGAACAGGCACAGCGGTCTCTTTGCACGGACTGGTGCTCCCCTTGGAGTCTGCCCTCTGCACAGCGGCATAGGTGATCGCTGACAGAAGTCAATCCGATGCTATCATTCCTTTGCTTAAATCATGTCCAAAGTTTCTTGCTGCTCAACTCCAAACACTTCCATCCTTAACACGGTCTACAGGCCCTTGGTCATCTCCCCCCCCTGACCGCCCCCCCCCCCCCCCCCCTCATTCCTTGCTGTCCTCCCTGCCCCCAACCCAGCCCCAGGCTCATCTATTCCCGTTCCCCTTGGTCTCAGTGCCTCTAGCCATTCCCTCAGCTTGTCCTCCCCACCCACCCCCTGGCAACCATCTAGGTCATTCCTATTCATTCTTCAGACCAGAGGTCAAACACCATTTTCTCAGAACCATTTCCCAGGCTCCTCGAACAGCTGCATTCCTGTACTACTCGGTAGTACTACTCGGTCCTGGGCTCCTCGCGCTCGGCACTTGTTGTTATGCCCCATGTGATTATCTGATCACTGTCGGTCCCATCAGCATGAAAGCTTCATGGGGGACAGCCTGCGTCTGCCGTGCACACCACTAGCTGAAACCACAAATGGAAGATACGGAATGACCGAAGGCTCTAAGAGTAAAAGACGAAAGGAGAAAAGGCTCAAGGAGAGGAATTTGGTTTTGGAAAAAAAGGCAACTAGGCCCCTCCTCTCAGATGAGAGGAGGAGGAGAACATGGGTGAAAACAGCAGCAGGTAGTGAGGAGGGCGGTTTCTGGGAGCTCAGGGACGAGGCCTTTTAACTGCTCCGCAGAACAAGACAGGAGGTCAGCTGCAGCACATGGAGGGTTGGTCAGCGAGGCAGTCGGGGAAGGAAGGAGAAGTCAACGTGAGATGAAAAAGAACTGCCCAAGGAGGGGGAGACTCTGAGGCCTGAAAGCCTGCACTTGTGAGGGAACTAATGCATTAAATCCACGTGACTTGCACAGCAGGGCCCAGTCACCCACAGCCTCTCAAGTTCGGGGGCAGCGGACTGGGAAGGACACACGGCAACAAGTGGCAAGGGAACCCAAGGGGCCCGCGGACATTGCTGCCCCCTGAAAACAGCGCGCGTTCTGCAGCGGCAGTGTAAGGAGTGTAAGGGCTCGAGATTGAAGCTTAACACAATACCTACAGTCCGACCCTAAGTTCCCACTGAAGTCCTACTTACAGACACATGAGGATGTTTTATTACAGTCTTTTTAGCGTTATTTCAGCCCCCTTGAAAGGAAAAGAGGTGCGAGATCTACTAGTCTGAAGAACTTAAAGGACAAAATCTCACAAATCTCCATTGTGTTTTCGTGACAAGAAAAACCCTCCAGGAATCCTGTCCGTCATCCCTGTAATGAACTGGATGCGCCTTCCCCCTGGGAAAGAATACAGATCTGCCTGTGAGGCTGCATAGGAGAGGGCGGCATTCAAGGCTCAGAGCTGCAGCCAGTGAGAGCGACCACGGAAGCTAAGCACCGCCCCACCTGTGAGACGTCCGGCTAGAGGTGGCGGACACCCAGCACCTGCTCCCAGCTCGCTGCAGAACCGAGTGAGAGACAGAGTCTGACTGACACACAGCCACCCATCCATCTTACCTGTCCAAGCCCTGTCTGCACACTGGTAAGCCGTCGGAAGGCTAAGTAAACAGACCTCATTTTTCTAGTCCCTCGAAGAAATACCTTACCAACTACAGAGGAATGTGTGTGCCATCTTTACAGAGGGTCTTAAATGGTACTAAAGAATCTTTGGGTGATACTCTGCCTGAAAAATGCAATCATTATGTTCCTAGCTTTTAGAGACATCGCTCCTTGAATTGAATCCAGGAAGAACACACTGTTTCTGACTCACTATCAGAAGGCGACGGTAAGTCACTTGACGTTTGTCACCTCATCAGCATTACTCAGTCGGAAGGCCGCTCTGCTAGCTACCACACATCTGCCACAGCCCGTTCTAGTTTCAGGCTGTGGGGAGTGACCACGAGCGAGAAATACCCACTTTCAGATGGGATCGTCTCTGGGGCAAAGGGGCAATGGGGTTTCTTTATAAAATTCCTATCTTAAATATTTCAAAATAATTTTTCAAATGGGGTGGGGATAAATGTGTGCTCTAGGTGGAAAAAAAAATGGCCTGAAGGAAAGTCCAGAGGAGAAAGCATAGGGCTTCAGTAGCGGTCACTGAGTAGAGCACCTGAGCCAGAGCGTGGGGTGGGCACACAGGAGAGGTGGGAAGGTGCCGGACCTCCTTCTCCCCGGTTAAGGTCCAGGAGCTGAGGGAGGAAAGGAGCCACGGACAGCTTCAGAGCAGGGGATGGCACAACTATAAAGACGACTTCAGGAGCCAGAAAGAAGGGAGTGGGGAGAAGCAGTGGGCAGGGAGGCCAATGTGTGGCCCCTGTGATGGCCCGGACAAGACCTTGGACTGGGGGGGCACATGTGAAGGCTGTGCAGAAAGGAGGACAGGGGCAGGGATCCCAGGGCCACTGGGGGACAAGCAGCACCAGCCCGAGAAGCGAGAACACCAGAAGAATGTCCTGGGGAGGGAGAAAAAGCCAGACTCCCGCCTTGGCCCATGTATCTGGGGTGGGAGGAGAAAAGCCCAGGGCTCTTGAGCAGGCAGTAAGAAATGAGAAAGCGGGGAGGCGCCTGGGTGGCTCAGTGGGTTGAGCGTCAGACTCTCGGTTTCAGCTCAGGTCCTTATCTCGTGGGTCGTGGGATCGAGTCCTGCGCCTGCTTGGGCTCCTGCTCTGTGCAGCGTCTGTTTGGGGATTCTCTCCCTCTGTGCCCTGTCTCCCTCCTACCCCCACCCCTGGCTCTCACTCTTGCTCTCTCAAAAATAAATAAATCTTAAAAAAAAAAAAAAAAAAAGACCAGAAAGGGGCCAGAAGAAAGGCAGCCCTCGAAACCCAAGAAAGCCCAGGAGCGACAAGGGGATGGCTCTGCCTGTCAGTGTGGCCAGATGGGGGAGGGCGCATGGGAAGGAGGGCGGCCAGCAGGCAGCATTGTCCTGACAGAAGACACCGCCCCCGGGCGCGGAGGAAGCCCTGGGGAGGAGCAGGACTAGAGAGAAGCGCACAGCCGCCTGGAAGGTGGAAGGAGGAGAGAGAGGCCGATCAGACTGACACATCCACAGAACAGGTTCCCACCCGGGCTCCTAGCGACCTAATGACCACCCTCTGCGGCCTCTGCTCATTCTTTATCCTTCCGCGGTCCGCCCCCTTCTTTTCTGAGTCTCTCCTCTTCTACCGACACCCACCAAAGCCTTTGCTCAGATTATCTCCTGCTCCCCCACCCCGGCCCCGTCCCGGGAGAATGTTCGTGCCCCTCAGAGCGCATCTCCTTGTCACATCATCTTCTCAGGTAATTGTGTGGATGTATGCAGCTTTCACCAACGCGGACGTGCTAACAACTTCACCAGCTTCGGAGTCACGTTTCCAAATGCTTCGGAGACATCTCTTCTCAGTGGCTGTACAGCTATTAAGGCCACATTTTCCAAGAATCTCCGGGGGCTCATCTCCGACGTGTTCCTTCTCCCGTGAGGTCCATTTCAAAGGCATCATTCTCGACTCGAGTCCACCCTCCAAGTCCCGCCTCCAAATGGCCACCCCATGCTCCCGAACCTTCTGCACTCTTCTCTGCTGGTGTGATGACAACGGTGCGAAGCTCTGGTTGCCCACCTGGGCAGCTAGCTTTTCCGTCAGACACACTGCAACTGGTGTCCCTTCCAGAAAGCCACACCCATCACATGGTTCTGCCCGTAAGCTCTGTGCTGCTGACCTGTGACTTGTGAGACTCTTGGGGCCGGCTCTTCTTCAGGCTTCAGCTCCTGCCACCCCATGCCCCCTCCACCCAGCTCCGACAGACCACCCAACTGTTGCCACCATATGTGGTCTTCACATTGTCACACAAGTGAGAGGGAAATGCCCTACCTGACACGCTCCTCCCTCTCTCCCCTCCTGTCAAGGAACCTGTTTCCATTCTTCAAGACTTGCTTCAGATATCACCTGCTCTCCAAAGCATGCTATGACTCATCACTCGGTGAGTCACGGTCTTCTTCACAGCCTCACAGTGTTATGCAACCACTAAAGGCTTTGTCATATCATACCCCAATTACTCGCCTCTGTGTTGCTGTTCACCGAGCTCAGCATTAGTTCACTGCGCTGCGTGGTGAAAGCTCCTGAAAAAAAGTTATAAGCATCTGAACGCACAAAGGGTTACTTTGCCTTTCTCACCCACTATAGCAACTGAGCCCAAGGTGTTTCCTAGAAAGGAAGCTGAAGCCGTCTTCCCCCTGGTAGTCTACAGATTACAGAGTATTACATGCCTAAAGTGCCCCCACTGTGGTCAGGAGATCGACCCCAAGCCAAATTCCTGAGCCCCCTCAAGGTCAAAGGGGGGCGATGAGACTTCCAAACTCCAGAAGCAATGGTGGTATCTGAGATGCCACAATTTAGTGAGGTCCGCATGGCAATCGAGCCGCAGCAATGAAGCCTGTTCCCTCCTGAGTTCACTCACAGAATACGTTTTTACCGAGCGCCTACTATCTGCTGGGCTCTGTGCTAGCCGGGCACAGAGGACCAAAAGGACTCAGCATTAGTAAAGGCCAAACACAGACAGCCACGGAACAAGAGGAAGCAGTGCAAGATGTCAAATTGGAGGTGGAGACAAGTGCTCAGGAGACACAAACGAACATGGAAAGGAAAACGGGGCAGGGGGGCAGCTCTCGGGCACTGAGCACTACCAGAGGCGTGTGGGGAGAGGCTCTGCGGACTCGGAGAGGGAAGGGTTCCTTCCAGGGAAGCTGGAGGAGGCTCTGAAGAGGGTGTGGCCACTCAGGTCGGTTCTGAAGGACAAACAGCAGCTTCACGAACGGTGAGCACAGCACGGGCGGTGCACCAATACAGAGGCAAGGAGGGGCCTCGCGTGTTGGGAGAAGGGAAGGTCGTGGTCTTACAACAGCACCGGCAGCAGCGGGAATCGAAGCAAGAGAAGTCACGAGGCTTTTTACGCCACGTGAGGGACAATGGATTTCATTCTCTGGGCCATGGGGAGCCAACGGAGTTTTAGACTAGAGAAGTTGGAGGCAGCATGCAGGGAAGAGTGGAGGGGAGATGGCCATGAAGGAGGGCCACACTGACAATCCAAGGAAATAACCACTGTGCTTCTACTGTCCTGGGGAACGGGGCAGGCAGGAAACCTTGCCCTTGACACCGTGACGAATGGGACAGCGGACTCCCCAGGCAGACCGCGCTCCCACTGCAGTGTTTACCTACCTGAAACGAACAGGTGTCTGCTTCAAAATGCCAGTAAGAGGACAGCTCTTTGTCAAACACACAGTTTGCAGCAGAATCCACAACTGATGTTCTTATTTAGGACTTTAACAAACACTATGTTGACTACGTTTTAAGGTGTTTGCATGACCACTTACATGCCCATTAGCTTCTTGCTCTTGGACTTATACTTGGACTAAATGTCATAGCCGATTGGTCAAAATGTTTATGTGAAACAGTAGAAGAAACAAATTAGTAGTCGGTGTCTAATGGGCCTTTTACGTACCCATTTGGTGCTAATCCCCACCTTCTACAGTGCCGTATGAAAACCAGCTAAAGCTTGCTATGTGCTTCCCCAATTAATTACCAAAGTCCCAGGTGCTCATTCCAAGTGGAGGGGAGAAAACAGAGCATGCCTGAGTCCACTCTCTAGATGTCCCAAGTACTGACACACGTGCTGCTATTTCCTTCCGGCCTCTTTTCTACAGACCGGTTTTGCCTGGGTTACGTAGTTGAGATCGTACAATCTTGTCATGGCACCATGGTTTTAAAAATTTCCCCAGCTCATCATCAGTGACAGCATCAAATGGTACTGGGCACGTGTGGCCGGCCAACAAAACAACAGTCTCAGAGGGGAAAGGCACTGTAACACTTCCTTTAATTCTCATTTTGGATGACTCTTGCATATATTAGCATAAAATCTCTCAATGTGTCCCAATTTGACTCTTGGGAGCCATACATTCCAAGGCAGCTCTGTCGTGCCTCCCTTCCGTATTCTTTTCTTCAGATGAAACTTATTTTGATCAGTGCTCATACTGCAGCCCCTTCACAAGCCTGGTTCCCTCTGTCTGAACCCTCACTGGTTTGCCAATGTCCCTCTTAAAACATGGCACCTGGATTTGCACACAACACTTGAGACGGGACTATAGTCTCCTTCTGCTGGCTATTACATTACACTTTTGTTAGCTGAGTCTATAGGGATATTTGTCATCGATCATGCCCAATTCCTGGATCAGATCCTAGGGCTCAGGTCTGTATAAAGTAAATGTTAGCTACACGAGATGTTACATCCATTAGGTTCACTCCGATACCCTAGTCCATTAAGACAGTTTCAAATCCCAACCCTGCAGTCTAGCACAGTCTGTAACTCCATCTAGATGTACCACCACCGTTTGGCCCATGTTTCTTAGTCATATGACTCAATTTAATCAAGACAAGGTGTTAGTAACATAGTCATGAAGAAATTATGGAATAAAAGCAAAGACACACACGCTGGAGTCCCCCAACAGTGTCTATATCGCCTGTGTATGAACTGCTGTTGGGCTACTCTCCCACAGACCCTAGACCTATCCATGCCTCCTCGGCCCATCCCCCAAGTACAGGCACCGCTTCAGGCCGGCCCGGGCGACGGCGACCCCCTCTATCCGCCGCAGGTCCTTCGGCAACAGCCTCAGAAGCTCTTCACTTGCCTCTTCCCCTCTGGAGCACCTTGTCTCCGTCTCTCACTGTTCCACCAGTGGCACGTTCCTTGAAATGCTAAGGCACAGATTTCATGGCCATTGAATGAAGAGGTAGAAACGGCACTAAGTCATCCCCGAGTGCTAACCCTCTATCTAGTACTACGTGACCACTTGGAAAGTTCTGGAGCAATGGGCCTTAACAAGGGATTGGCATCAGCATCCTCCTCTGTGAAGTCTTAAAACTTTTAACTGTACCTGGACTACAGGCCTGAACTCTGGGACACGGAACACCTAGGGGATCTGTAGTGTCTGTTAAGCTTCTGATAAAGAACCACTATTCTCTACTAACTCCTCCCAACTAGTGAACAGGTCCAGTTACCAACCCCTCCCCAGTGTTCTGAGGATGGAAACTTCTTACTTTTAAAATCCACACTATTCCTATGTATGCAGGTGTTAGTGATGAATGAGCTCTGCATAAGCCAAAAATTAAGAGCCAAGAAGCGAATACATCCCCCATGTTAATCTGATCCACAGGCAATGCTGCCAGGGAGAAGAGACACAGTTTAGCATTATCTTTAACAGTTAGGGTCATCTTTATGGTCTTAGATTCTACTTACCGTTTCCAAACTTCTTAAATAAAGACGATAATTTGTGATGTAAACTCTTCCCTTAATGGGGCCATTGAAAGGACATATGTAAATAACTTCTTTGTCTATTAAGATAAAAAAAGTACCCTAAAATAATGGAAATATATACCAAGATACACAACAAATGGCACTCATTTAATATCAACTATGTGGCTAAGAATAACTACAGTAAAAAAAAGATCCCTGGAAAGGTCGAAAAGCGGGCACTGGCCATGTTTCTACGTTACTGTGCCAGGTCAGGTGGGCCCACAGGCACTGCTTCCCTAAGCTTGACCAAAATGCTGGCACCACTGGGGGCAAGGTGGTAGCAGCTGGAGACCAGAACTGAAGGCGGGGCTGCTGCCGCGACCCCCAGTGGTTGCACAGGTAACTAAGGAGCTATTCAACCAGAGGACGGCCTTTCGGGCAGGACAGTCTCGTGGACTAACCACCAGATTGGGTTTGAGGATGGCCAACCTCTAATCGCGCAAACATCACGATGTTTTAAATAAACGAATGTCAGTGGTAGAAATATTCCTACACTCTATTCTTTCTAATAGTCCAGAGAAGAGTTTTTAGCTGGATTCATTTCGATCATTTAAGGGATAGAAAACAGATGGCCAAGAGCATAGTACATCTTTAGTAGACTCAAACATAAGGAGAGACTAAATCAGGAGACTTAATTTATTATCATAAAAAGATCTTTCTGTTATCTTTCAAGGATGTCCTTGAATGTGTTAACAGCTTTTAATTCTTCTTAACAATTTTGAAATCCCATTCTCCTCGGGTGTGAAATGAAAAATACCCAGTAAGGCGACTTCATGCAAATTCAATACAGGACTACCTCAGTTAAGCTTTTGAACTGAGGCAGAGCACCAAAATTTCCTATATGAAGGCCACCCAAAGTAAGCCATCCACTTTGCTCTTATCCAGAAATCGGGATGGATGCATGCCACTGGTTTTCAAGAATAGCATCGTGTGCAAGTCTGTGGACATGGAAGAGTGTCTCATGGTGCATGGCTAACTAACTCACAAAGGCACCATGTCTTACACCATGTTTTAGCCACTGAAGCTAAACGATCCAAACTTCAGTGAACACACCAAAAGGCTCCCTGAAACGATGGCAACTGTATCACCACCCAATACGTGCTAATCTGAGGCAAGGGTGTTGACCCTAATATAAAATGTGAATGCCCACAACATCAGCATTTGGCTTAGAAGCTGCCAGATCCTTCAGTATCCTTAAGTCAGAATGATCTGGTCCTTCCAAAGTAGATCCCTTCCTCTTAGGGTGAATTTATCATGAAAAAATAAGCCAACAATTGAAATACTGCCTCAATATTACTAACTCCAGTTATCAGACAAATGAAAGCTACTTAAGCCAATGTGGTCTCCTACATTACAAAGAAAAGACTACTTAGACGTTAAGTCTTCATGTTGATCATTTTAAGGCACACATCCTACGTTGGAAAACCTTAATGTTATTTTGTTCTTATAACCTCAAACCATGAGAGCTTAGACCTCCAATGATGGACATTTGAGACAGAATCCACTCCCCCCCCCCCCCGGAAAGTAATTCTCAGTCTTGGGCACAGAGGGAAAAGTATCAGTACCCTGGACAGCGTGAAGCTCTTCAAAGAACTCTGCTCAAGAAACTAATGCAGAGAGTTCTCCTTATGTTACCACTTTCAAACAAAGCTCGCCTGTGTGCCTAAATTTGAGTTCTAAAGAGAAAGTGGGGTTGAAGCCACCTGTTCCTGCTGGGACTCTCATCGAGTTATGCAAATCCTAACTTCACAGGACCCTTACCAGTGATGCGAGTTTCTCCTGGAAGTCGAGGAACAGCCTCACTGAGGTCCCGATTAACTCCATCCCTAGAAGTCTGGAAATGAAACAGGGACATCAGAAAGAATGACATTACATTTGCCCAGATTTTTAAGCAATGTGGAACACAAGCAATCAGAAATATCCTTTGTAAAGAAAAAAATTAGAGTGATATTTACCATTACAGAAAAGTGGCACAGAAAAAAAACAAACCACCCAAAAGTACAACTTAGCATCAATATTCATTAGCTGTGTTACATTTTAGTCTGTAATGTAAGTAACATTAGCACACTTTTCAGTATTAATTTTTAAATACTCCTTCTAGGCGCTTTACAGTGAACAGTGTTCAGGAAAGTGATAAAAAGTCAATATTAATCATATTCTATAGAAACACGCATACTTCAGCAGCTTTTTTTCATATTAAATATTTAGTCATCTTATGTTAAGAGCAAAAATGAAAACTTCATTTCAAGGGGGCCTTAACTGAATAACAGTAATTACAGAGTCTTCCTATAATGTCAGAAAATTATTTCTTACACATCAGGTTTCTTATTTTACTGAGCTCCTTCCTCACATAGGTCACTATATAAGAGGAAAGGGCGGCCGAGCATTTTTACTAGGAGGGCAATCACTTCATGGGCAAAGTTAGTAGATACTTCCCTCTGAGGGTTTTTGTGAATATTTAGTGAAACAAAATGCACAATTACACTTTTGGGAATTATCACGGGCTATGCAAACGTAAAGTATTATGCAATAAGAGAACTGTGACTATGTATTTAACTAAGATATAAGCTGTCAAAGTTGGGTGCTCTGCTGGATTTTTAATTGTTTTATCATGTTTATTCAGGCGCAAAATCAAAATTCCTAGCCAATTTTCAATGTTTTGGTGCTTGCAAGCTAAGCATTTTAACTAGGAGGGCAAGACCGATTGTTGCCAGCCAGGAATGCCTTCCCTGATGGGCAGCGAAACCACACAACTTACATGCATGAGAAGACTGGACAGAAATCATGAGCATCCTTTAACCCTGCCTCTCACTAACTAAAAACAAGTATAACGAGCAAATGTAATACTCACTGTACCTTTTAAGGACCACAGTTCGGGGTCCGGAGAATTAGGTACAATTCAACCACAAAATTGGGGAAACAGGTATTTGATTAACACAGGAGAACATGGGATTAACACAGGATATATTTTATATTAGAGTCACATTCCACAAGGACTTACAATTACCTTCACGAAGTAACTCTTGTGTTTAGAACTGATCCTTGAGCATAACAATACTATTACAATAAAAACTTAGAAAATCTTGGGGATGAAAAAGGTTGTAAACATGACACCCAAAGCCGAAAACATGAAATAGGAAACACTGATAGATATGATCACATAAAAAAGTTAAACCTCTGTGTTTCAAAATCAAAATGCCACAAATATAATTAAAAGGCCAATGATAAGCTAGGAAAAAGACCTGTAATGCCTACTATAAAGAGTTGATTATCATAATATGTAAAAAACACTTAGGAATCAATAGAAAAGCATCCTCTCAAACACCCCAAAAAGCAAACAGGCAAAGGACATGAACAGCCACTTCAAAAAAGAAATACAAAGGACAATAAACACTATTTTTTTTTAAAAAAGGCCACCCTCATTAGTACTCAGGGAGCTACAAATTAAAAGACACTAGCTGGCTCCCTTCTGATGGTTTAGGCATCCCTGTGCACTGCTGGTGGGAGTGTAAATGAACCTTCCTGGTAGATAATTGGTAAATGTATCCAAGGCTTCAAAGGGCCATGAATAAAGCTTATTTTAAATTCACCCCTTCCTTTCGATATATGTTTCAAAATCGCCCTCTAATTACACAATTTTCTCCTCCATACCTTGAACAATTTTTTCTTAACGCTGTACTCATTTCGCTCACACAACTATTTTATCACCATAAGTAGAACATAAGGTCAATATTTGGGAAGGTATGAGAAACTGCTCAGTGGGCCTTGGCCTTCCAATATCTCCTTCAGAAAGCTTTCAAGGCCCAAAGATTGCCTAGTATCTTAAATATAATGTCAGGCAGCAGTCCACAAAACAGAGGTTCTCAAAAATGAAGTTACATGAAAGGATTTACAAATGCAAAACTTACATAATACATACATGGCAGTTTGTCTTTTCTGGAACAAGGTAGGATAATAAAGAAAACCACATATACTGAAGAATGTACATTATGTAAATAATGAAATTAATAATTCAATAAGAGCGAAACGACCACCTAACAGGCAACTATGAGAAGAGAAATGCAGAGAAAGGGGTACAAATTAAATCCAAAAACTTACCCTCTTAATAGACTCATTCTCCAAGGAGTGTGAATTATATTTAGAAGTTGGTGCAGAAGCCATATTGGAAACTCTAGCAAAAAAAAAAAAAAGACAACATTCAGTATCAGTGGAATTTGTATGCAATTTCCAACAAAGCGGCATCTGAGATTTAAATATTGCAAGTGAGAACAAACGGTACTCCACTCAACAGCCCCCATTTCCATAGTAGTCTCCAGTGGGAACGAGACACACAAGGGACTAACCACAGCACACAGCACAGGTCACATGAAAGAGTTCCAGCAAAGGTGCTGGGAACCTGGCGAGAACAGGAAATGGCAGCTAAGTGTACTTGGGGGAGCTCAGTGGGAGACACTATGCACATTCCCAGAATGGTTATCTGTAGAGGTCAAACTGTCACCTCCAAAAATGTACTGCTTAGTAATTGTGCACCAGGCTTCAAATTTCCCCACTTCTTAATTTTTAAAGATAACTTAGAAGCAGCCAAGCAGATTAGCAAAAAGGGTAGACAATTGAACTCACACTCTTTTCGCCTCTAAGAATTCAGTCTTCTCCAAATTGAGGCAATTTAAAGTGGCATGGACTTAATGGAAATCAAATTAGCAAGATTTGATTTGATCAGTATTTTCCAGGGAAAGTTTATCCTTCATTTAAATAATGCATATTCATCACAATGCAGGCATAAACGAAAGCATCGTATTCAGAACATACACGATATTTTAATACAGGGATTTAGACGTGTGAAGACTATTGCAACAACAGAAAACTAACTGATGCTTTAGTTATTTTATTTTTCAAAGTTAATGACACAAAGAGACCCACATGAAGTCACTGGGAGGTGAACCGCAGTAACTAGGTGACTACGGACATTTATTGATCTTTTCGCCAGGCTCATTAGAAAAGCAACCACGCAAAATCTGGCATGATGAATATTAACACACATTTGCACAAAACCTAGTGATCTGAAAGCTGCACAGTGCCGGTCACTGTCCAGAAGTAAGGCCCAAGAGAGGTGACAAAGATGCAGGTAAGGGTGACCAGCAGGATAACGAGGCAAGAGTGGCAATGTAAGGACAATCTTAGAAGATTAGGACTGCCAGACATCCCCCAGCAGAGTTCAGCTCACCAAGGACAAGCTTGGGCATCCATCTGGGTCATGGCTGCATCCTGGCACACAGCTGGCACTCGTAACTATTTGGTCAACGAATGATTATATACAAGACACATGATATTGTGAAACATCATAATGGGGTAACCTTGTACACTGGTTCACCAAATCCTAAAACAATGGACCTAGGGCACTACCCTGAGGCTTAAAATTTTAAATTATGGCAAAATAAAATGTTTCTTTATAAACTCAAACCTGCAACTATTAAGAGATGGCACAACCTAAAATTAAAAATAACTTCTTAGAAAGATTAATGAATAATTTGAGAATTAGTGAAATTCAGATCAAAGCTCAGAAAAAAAATACCTTTGAAAGACCTTCAAGTTCACATCCAAGCGAAATAACTCAGTATTCTCAGAGACAGCAGAATGGATGAGACAGACTAGTGAGAGCAAGTCAGATGTTTCTGCCCTGAAATTAGTCTATGCACTAAACAAGATTATACACTTGGGGGATTTTCTTCAGTAACAGATATGAAATTACTTTTTAATAATCAGACACCATAGTATTTAAAACGTTTTAATAATAATAAGTCAATGTCTTCAAATAACATTAAATTACTACTGTCGAGTCAATATAAGAAATTTAAAATGCTGGGTTATACAGTCAATCCAGTCTTCACTTTCCTGTTCATGTTTAGAAGTCTCTCATTCTCACATAAATAAATATAACCTTTAAAAGAAAATAAAGACTTTAATTTAAAATGAACTAAATACAACAGAGGAAAGTCCTCACATCCCCCTTATTTCTAACTACTGAACAAGATACAACAACTAGCTACACAAGTCACCCTTTCCAAGGGACAATTTAATGGTGTTCAGTATACCCAGCGTTGTGTGGCCATCACCACTCTCATCTGTAGAAAGTTCTCAGCACCCCAGAGACAAACTCCGTACCCATTAGTCACGGAGCACTCCCCATTCTCCCTGCCCCTAAGTGACCACAAATTGGCCTTCTATCTCTACAGATTTGCCCATTCTGGACATTTATATAAGGAATCATATATAGTTCACCCTTAAACAACACTGGCTTGAACTGTGTGGGCCCACTTACAAATAGGTTTTTTTTATAGTAGAGTACTGCAAGTGTATTTTCTCTTATGACCCTCTTAGTAGCGTTTTCTCTAGCTCACTTTTATTGTAAGAGTACGGAACATAGACGACAGACAAGATATGTGCTAGTCAAATGTTAACATGTCAACCGCATGGGGGCTGATGCCCCAACCCTCGTGTTGTTCAAGGCTCAAGTGTAATAGGTGTAAAGTCCTGATTTTTTAGAGTTACACCAGACACTGCTGCTATTAAAAGTTGAATCAACACAAATCTGAGAAATCCAAGGGTCCAAGTAACATGGGTCGGTTCCATGAGGCTCCCTTTAAAATGTTATAGGTGAACCTCTCTGTCAAACCGTTCCAACTGATCCCTGAGAGGCACAGAAGCTGGGAGGGCATAATGATGGAGAGCGCGGATGTCAGGGTCAACTCCGTTCAAATCCTCACTCCGCGCCTCACTATGCGGCCTTAGGTGGATGACCACCCTCCTGCTGTTCAGGCCTTTGGATGCTACTGTCTCCGTGTTTTTGCAGCACAGATGGGCAAATGTATAAACTAATACATAGGATGGGCTCACAACAGGGTTGCTATGGTACATATATTAAAAAACTACTCGCATTTTCTCAATTATGGAAGGATATTTATTGAATGCTGACATCGTAACAAATTATTCTACAAATTAGTCCTGACCCTATAAATACTAGGTAGAAAGTTAACTAGCACAGGGATAGTGCATGGCCGGTGATGACCTAGTTATAAAGCTTCTCTTTAAAAAGTACATGAAAATACCCTTTTTGATTATATTTTGCTCAAGATCCCTAAAGATCGAGTTTTCATCCTTCTTATTTAAAAAACATTGAATTGAAGCTACCCTGGCTTTAAAATGAAATTGAAACTTAATTCCTGTATCTCTATCTACACACACACACACACACACACACACACACACACATTGCAGGAATCTAACCGAAGGTCGACATCTCTCATTTTTGATCCTGAATAAAACTTCTGTCATGCTTACAGCCCAATCCTCCCTCTGTGACAGAGAAGATGACCAGATGAGCCAGAGGATGCGTGAAAAGGCCCGGTGCCAGTCAACGGTAGGGTCAGCTCTAGCCTGGGCCTCTGTACTAACAGTGGAGTGTCCTTTCCACCTAGGGAAAAGTGCTTCCAAATGTCTCTATTTTGAAGAAAGCACGCTGGATGTGACTGGTGCCAATCCCAGCAGAAAAGGAGTTTTAGACTAAGGAGTAGTTAAGAAAACTCAACCCATCTAGGCAAACAATCATTGGGGGCCCCGAACTCCTTCAAAGAAAGCTACAAAAAGGTGGCATGATTGAATAAATCAAACGTGAAAGTCACCACAGAGCCTTAATTGGATCTCTCTTCACACTGGAGACAGCTGAACTCAAAGGTCTCCTGGTGTCACTCTCTTTGCCCCTCCTACGCTGTCCTCAGCTCTCTTCCCCCCTCCGTCTGTCTCCCACCCCCCACCCTTCTTTCTCTGCCTCTCTCTGTCCCTCTCTTCTCCCTAGCACTTACCACCTTGCAGATAATGCGCTCGTACTGCCTGCCTGCCCCCAGCCGGTGGGGATTCCGGTTGGTTGTCCGTGCCACTGCAGTTACAGCGCCCGTGGCGGAGCCTGGCACCCAGCAGGTACTTTAAGGAGGGGCTCAATGAATAAATGGACTGGGCAATAAAGAGTTGGCCAAAGAACCAAACCATTGTTCACCCAATATTTCACGTGAGCCGGAAATTCATGCAAGCCTAAGAAAATGGTAGAACAAATCCTTAGCTAATCAAGACGCTCGGGGCAGGGTGGCTCTGGGCAGCAGGGCGGCCCCATTAACTGAGTTGCTTTGCAGTAATTTGCACCACAAACTACTGGAGTGCTACTGGTCCCCATTACAGACTTTTCCCAGGAAACAGACCTCCCAAACTCAAGTACGGAAACCTCTTCCACCACACCCAGCTTCCAGACTAAGAACCTAGTCCCCAATCTGTTGCATATGAGAAACGGAATTCTAGAAAACACCTGCAGCAAACATAACTACAGACACTTTCAAACAAACATGGGCCATATTTACTCTTATTACAGAAATCTAGAAAGAGTAGAATCAGAAAACAGTTTTCTAAAAACAAAGAGTTTTGACGTCCACCCCATAGGGCCTTTGTAAACAAAATCTAAACTCCAGGCGAAGCTCGAGTTTGCATGGTCACCTCATTGGAGACCAAGGGCCTTCAATTAGCGGTCTTTGCCAACTTTCCAGGTATAAACAGTGACAAAAGCAGCCCTTCTGTTTGGATTTGACTCAGTGTGCTTTCTTACTCTGTGTTGACATGCAAATGAAGTGTTTTTTTAAAGATGTTTTTTTATTTATTTGACAGATAGAGATCACAAACAGGCAGAGAGGCAGGCAGAGAGAGAGGGAAGCAGGCTCCCCACCAAGCAGAGAGCCCAATGCAGGGCTTGATCCCAGGACCCTGGGATCATGAACCCGAGCGGAAGGCAGAGGCTTTAACCCACTGAGCCACCCAGGCGCCCCTGACATGTAAATGAAGTTTAAAGATAGTCTTTATCTAGAGGTTCCCTTGAAAGCTGTGGAAAGCTCCCCAGTCTGAAAGCCCACTTCTGAAACCTGCCAGTGAGCAAAGGCGGTGCTTAGCAGCCTCTGGGTCCAGAGTTACAAATGTTTCTGAAGGCACTGTCTTTACTTGGAAGTCTGCTTTTGAAAAAAAAAAAAAAAAAGTCACAAACTTAGCACAGTGCCGTTCAATACCACGAGACCCAATGCCCCCTTGGTTATTAAAGCAAAGTCCCGTAAACCCCCTTTGCTAGCCTGAAACAAAAGTCATAGATATTATCAACCTAAACACAATTTCAAAAAATCATCAATATAGTGCCTAAATTCCAGTATAAAGGAGAAACAAAAAGACAGTGATTTATAATAAAATAATGCATTTTTCTTTTCAAAAATTTATTTTTTAAAGATTGATTTATCTGTTTGAGAGGTAAAGAGAGAGTGGGTGTGCGTGTGAGCAGGGGGAAGGGCAGAGAGAGGGAGACAAGCAGACTCGGGGCTCAATCCCAAGACCCTGAGATCATGACCTGAGCTGAAACCAAGAGTCGGAAGCTCAACCAACTGAGCCACCCAGGCACCCCTAAAATTTTTTTTAAATAATGTGTTTTTTCAATACATTACACTAAAAATAAAAGCACCCCCATTTCCAATTTGGCCTCTAGGGGGAGTGTCACCCCCAATGAGAAGTACTCGAGAGTTCCCTTAGGTACTTCGAGTGCCCATACACACAGAATTTACTAAATTAACTTATTCTGATTTTTGCATTACAGTCGCTTTGACTACAGACCACGTAGGAGGCAAGAAAATGAAAAGGATGCCTTGAGAAACCACTCTGCAAGGAAGAGGAATGTTCATATATCAGCAATTTTGAGACCGGGTACAAGATCGATTCAAGTTCCGTATGTGCTCAACCCACATGAAAACAAACGATGCTCTGTAAAACGAGGAGCTTACTTCACTTTTATACATCTTCCTTTGCACAGAGGTTGGCAAACTTTTTCTGTGAAGGGACAGATAGTAACAATTTTAGCCTTTGTGGGCCATATGGACTCTGTTACGGCTCCTGAACTCTGTGTCATAGCATTAAAAGAGCAAACGGCAGGGTCGCCTCACTGGCTCAGTCAGTAGCGCATGCGGCTCTTGATCTCGGGGGTGTGAGTTCAAGCCCCATGTGGGGCGTTGAGCTTACTAAGAAAATAAATAAGTCAAACAGTAAAAGGCAATACGGAAATGAAGGGGTGTGCCTGTATTCCAGTAAGATTTTATTTACAAACACAGGCTGTCACCCTCTGCCTTAAACTATTAAAATACATGATTTCCAAATGAGCTTTCTCTGCCCAAACTAAGTAACAATTGTGTCTTTTTAAACTAAAATATAAGCTGTTAGCCACCCCCCCATCCGTAGCTTATACCTTATAAAAGTGCACTATGACCAGCTGCCAAACTGGGTAATATGGTAGAAAAAAGAAAAGGATTCTGTATTCAGACCAGTGTGTGTTTCAAACCCCAACACTGTCCCTTGATCAATAACAGTTATGCACCGTTGGACAAACGACAGTTCCTGGTCTGTGAAATGGGCATGATACCACCACAGCAGACAGTGGCATGGAGGCAACTCAGATACCAAGAGTCCTCGTCCTCCAAGAGATGTCTGATGAACTCGAAGTGATTCCTCAAACTGGTGCTAATATACTTGGCGGCATTTTCCATAAAATATATGATGTCTGACACTGCCTAACCATTCTGCATACAGCTTTCTAAAATGATCCACCTGATCTTGGCAAGGCTCTGAATAGCCTTAAATTAGTTCATCTTCAAAGCATGCCGATTTCCATTAAAAATATAGAAAAGCAGAACACTCGACGCCTAGCCCAGGGAAACTTTCCACAAGATCCCTAACACGAGGACCTCCCCTCATTACATTCTATTTTGGCTCAAGGATCTAGAAACATGCTAGAGGTTTCTCAGAGTAAATCTCTGTTTATCCCAGAACAGTACCCGCCCGCCAAGCCAGGTGGTTTATTGTTCAAACAGACACAAGCTACCCTCTTGCCTCACAGCTCCTCAGTCTCAGCCACAGCAAATCTCAGGGCTAAAGGGCCTTCATTTTGAGGATTCTTCTTTGGAAATTATAAAATGTCAAATACTATTTCATTTAGAAACTCACCCTTTGTACCAGTTTGATATTTACTATTCATTTTATTTAAAAAAATTTATTTGAGAGACAGAGCAATAGAGCGTGAACAGGGAGAGGGGAGGAGGGGCAGGAAGAAGGACAAGCGGACTCTGCACTGAGCCCGAAAGGGGGCTCACCTCGGGGCTCGATCTCACCACCCTGAGATCATGACCTGAGCCGCAATCAAGAGTCAGACACTTAACCAACTGAGCCACCCAGGCACTCCTACTATTCACCTCAAAGATCACAATACACTTATTTCAACTTCTTTAAATGTTGCAAAGACCTCTGGCTAAAAGCAATACAATTCAGACCCAGTGTAGAATGCTTTCTGAATCATTTTTTCCAGTGGTTAGTGATGGATTTGAACTGATCCACTCGCCCTATTCCTTGGTTCCCCTCATGACAAATGGCACATCTTCAAGACAGCTGACTGGCTTCAGCAGCATGAGCTATGGCCATGGAACAAGGTAACTTTCAAAACGCTTCCTGAATTGAAATCGTAATGCTACATAAACTCTTAGAAAAGTCGACTACCAGCAGGTTAACTTTTTTAATGTAAAAAGGCTACCTAGTGATATCGCATACATTTAAACAAATCATTAAATCCACCAATGGATTTTGTAACTGTCAAATACCCACCAGTAAACAAAGTTTTAAAATAGGAACAAGATCAAGTTCCCCGTCCATCTGCCAATTTCAGAACTCATGAGCCCAGCTAATGTGCTGCGTGATACAACTTCATTGTGCTGAACTATTCTTCCCTGTGAGAAACTACTGCAGAAAGGTCCATTTTCAATTAGTGAGTGAAAAGTCCCTTCTCAAGCAAACGTTAAGACCGTAGTTGAAAGTCAAGAGTAAACGTATGGAAACAGTCCCAACCACAGTAGTTGCGAAGGTGCCGGTCCAGCACATCTTACTCTCCAAGGACCTTCTCGGATTGGCACTCCTGACAAAGATTCCTCCAGCTGGGATCAGTGGTGAAGGGGGAGGAGGAGAAAGGAACTAAAGAGCAGATGTGCAGGTTCTAGAAAAAACGGGAGAGGATGAAAGGCCGGAGATCCTAACCTTCCACTCAGAACAATTCCTCCAGGCACTTTTGACCGGAGGAGGAGCAGTGGCTTTGCTGGTACTAGGTCCTTAAGTACCAGCTTCAAGACACAGGAAGCTTTCCCTGACTTCCCTGCGGGCACGTACACACACACACACACACACACCTTGCTTCTCTGTATACCGTCCAGATTTCTAATATTTCACTTCTCAGGCTATACTGTACTTATCCACTAAATGACTTGTACTGTTCGATCTGCGCTTCCCCAGAGCAAGGGTTGTTTCCCCTTGTGGCACCAGCATTCAGCAGCCGGGGCACTCGGTCTATGAATCCATGAAGGCAGTATCACCCGCACAAACTTCCGTGACTTTGGAGATGTTAGTCTTCAGCTATTAAAGGTATGCCGACCTCCCTCCCTAGGGCCGATATGTGTGTTTTTAACTCCTTTGCACATCTGTGTCATTTTTCATCAATGTAAATATCCCTAAATGATGTTGCTTTCAGCCTTTTACGCATAAATGGAATCATTCCACATTCTTCTGCCCATTGCTTTGCTCGCACGGCACGGTCGGGAGAGCCACATCACGCAGCCGTGGGGAGCTGTGTGCCCCATATTTTCACCGCTGCATACAAGTCCGTTGCTATACACTGTCTTCCGAACTGGTTCCAGGTTTCCCTATTACAATCCGTTCTGCTACAAACATCTTATAAATTTTATGTCTCCCACTTCCGGCACAGTTGTAGGAGAACTGCAATTGTATTTTTATATCAGATTTCCCAATACCTTTGTCTGATTTGCTGTAAATATATTTTTTAATTCTATGGAGAAGATGAATAATGGATGAAAATATAGGCAAACCGACCATTTGAGATGAAATCTTGGAGTTATCAATGCTCTGATCCAAGCAGCAAGGGGGGAAAAGGCAAATTAACAGGTTTAACTCCTGGGGCTACTCTGACAAAGAACCACAAACCAGACGGCTTACAAGAGAAATTTCTTCTCTCGAGTTTTGGAGGCTGAGTCTGAAATGAAGGTCTGTGCAGGGCTATGCTCCTCTGAAGGCACTAGGGGAGGATCCTTCCTTGCTTCTTCCTAGCTTCTGGTGGTGGTCGGCAGTCCTTGGCATTCCTTGGCCTGTAGCTACATCACTCCGATCTCTGTCACACAGAGCTGTCCCCACACGTCTGTGCTTCACATGGTCTCCTTCTTTCTTATAAGGACATCAGTCCTATCGGATGAAGGGCCCACCCAACTCCAGTAGGATCTCAACTAGTTATACCTATAAAGACCTTATTTTAAAATAAATCCCATTACAAGGTACTGGGGGCTAGGTCTAGCAACATATCTTTTTGGGGGATGCAATCCAACCTCTAACAGGCAAGAAATTAACTAGAGAAATTAACAATCTACAATACAGTCACATCAACATATGGCTACATTCAGAACAATTTAGTCTGTCAGTCCATCTATAAGGACTCACTAAATACCCATTAAATTAACCAGCACTAAAATATTAATACAGCTTCTGAGAAGAAATAATGAAATGACACCAAGCCCACTATTTCTGAGACACTCCTTGCTCTGCATATGTCATTACTTCCAAAGAGGTCCAAAATCAGTTGATAATTACATACTGGGCAACTACTCTCGGGCACAGCAGGAAGTTCTAAGAAGAAACAAAGATCTGCAAGGAGCTAGCATAGGAGTTGGGGAGATGATTAAATATAAGTAAAATAGCAATAAAGACAATGAATATATAGAAACTAAAGAGTAATAAAGCCAATCATACAGGTGGCACTGCACAGTTAAAAAGCAAGGTAGAACGTCCGCTCGTGGATAATGATCACAGCTTCCATTTACTGACCCCCTACTCTGTGCCAGGCACTGTTCTAAGCACAGATGACCTCATTCAATCCCCCCAACAACCTTACAACCCTACTATTACTATCTTCATATCAAAACACCCGACCCCAGGGAACAGGAAGGTTAAAGAACGTGTCCACTAAGAACTGTCAAAGTTAGAATTCAAACCCAGTCAGTCTGGCCCTCTTGCCCACTAATGGATATTGGTGGCTCTGGTTCTCTAGTGGACAGTCAAGTGAGGAATGCCTCATGCTTTCACAGCTGGATACAAAGGTTTTCTTGGATTTCCATCTCTATGTGAGAAAATCGGATGGTCACAAATAGGAACTCTAGCTTCCATTTTACAGAAGAGTAAAGAAACAGTGCCTCCTGCCCCACGCACGTTTGGGAGGCACTGAACCAGTACCTTCCTTCTTGGCTGCCCATTTCGATAGCACTTTGTATCATGGAACAGTATTTTCAGAGTATATCAGAAAGATGGAAAAACTTCATTATTAGCGGACAAAAATCAAATAAAGACCCCAAGAAGTACAACTGTGATGTAAGGAGGAGTCGTTAAAATGCCTATGAGGGCATATGTAGCTGGAGTTCTTCAAAGCAGTCGCTTTTGCTGGTATGCCCTTATTCCAGTAACACTGCCACTATTCCAAGTTTTTTTTTTTTTACAAGATTTTATTTATTTATTTGAGAGAGCACATGCGAGAGAGCATGAGTGGGGTGGGGGGCAGAGGGAGAAGCACACTGCCTGCTGAGCAGGGAGCCTGGTGCAGGACTCGACTCAGGATTTGATCCCAGGATCCCGAGATCATGACCGGAGCCGAAGGCAGAGACGCTTAACTGACTGAGTCACCCAGACGCCCCAGCACTATTCACAGTATCCTTCCAGTTCTTCTCTTGAACTGCTTTTAGAGTTTAGAGCGACGTAAGACATTGTCTCATGAATTTTACCGTATCTCAGTTCTTTAATGAAAAGTAATGCTTCCCACAGCATGGGTGCCCGTTCTGTTTAACAGATGAGCCTCAAAATTATTTTGGCCTGAAGCCAAGTGCCCAGTCCTCACTCAAAGATTTGACACAACCAAGGATATCTTTTAAATTGCCAGAAGGCAATTCCAAAGAGTTCCAGAAATGGGCTGGATAGTCTGGAGTTTCCGGTCCCTTCTCTACATGGGCCAGAAGGAAAAAGCACAAGTGAGGTTTTTCAATGTGGCCAACTGTTGCAAATGCTATGCATGATACATCTTTATTAGTCCTAATTTATAAGAGCAGGTTGACCTTGAAGGTTAGCAGAGATCAGCAACAGGACTAGCTAGCCTGCCGAACAGGCAATTTGCCATAATAGTTAAGAGGAGTGTCCAAAGGGATCTCCAAAGATTGGCTTCATTAGATGCCTGAGAGACTCGGAAAGAGAATGACAAGCAGTGACCCTGAGTAGGGCAATCAGTCATAAATACAGTGGTCATTCACCCACGCTGTACAAGAAGGTGAAGGCCCGAATGCATGAACACACATACACTTCTGAAACGTGGCACTATTATTAGCAGGGGGCAGGTTTTCATAGATGTAAGAAAATAACCTAAGGAAAAAGGCAGAAATAAAAAAGGCAAGGAGATAAAGAGAAGCCAAAATGAGTGTGAGAAGGATAGCAAAGAGAAGATGAAGAAATACCAGTACTAGAACAATGACATCAACGCATCTGACGGAGAATTTCCATGGCTTTTGAAGGAGCAATATATGCTGCTCCGTAGACGAATTAAAAAAAAGTTCCCATGCTCCAGAAGGAAATTCTGTTACCAACACCAGGAGGAAAAGCTAGATAGTAGTGGTTAGTAATGGAGAATAATCTGGTGATTATGTCGAGTCGACAAGGCTATTCATAACGTACACTATCTTCCTAAAGATTATATCTGAGACATGGTTTCCACAAACATAATGCAACATCTAATCATGATTTCAAAAAAAAAAAAAAAAACCCTCAGCAAACTAGGAATAGTCAAGAGCACCTATGAAAAACCTACAGCTAACATCATACTTAATGATGAAAGATGGAATGCTTTCCATCCCAAGTGTGGGAACAAGGCAAGGGCGGTTGCTCTTAATGCTTGCATTCCATAGCTCTTAGAGATCCTAGCAAGTTTTTAATAAGGTAACAAGTCTAATCCTAGCAAGTCTAATAAGGTAAGAAATAAAAGTCATAATATATTGGAAGAAGTAAAGTCATATTTGCAGACAATATGGGCACGTATGCAAAAAATCCCAAGAATACTATAGAAGAATTATTAGAACTGGTAAGTAAATTTAGGAAGGTTATAGGATATGCAGTTCAACATTAAAATAAATGATATTTGTACTGCCAGCAACAAACAAATGGACATGAAAGTGTTAAAAAAATCATTTGCATAATATAAAAAAATGAAATCTTTAGGGATACATTTAACAAAACGTATACAAGAACCATGCATGGAAAACTATAAAACACTACTGAGAGAAATTAAAGAAAACCTAAATACATGAAAATATATATTTTGTTCAAGGATCAGAAGACTTGATATTGTTATGATGGTAGTACTGATCTAGAGATCCAATGCCAGGTCTATCAAATCCCAATGGGCTTTGTTGCAGAAACTGACAGGACGATTCCAAAATTTATATGGAAAGGCAAAGGACCAAGAATGGCCAAAACAACCTTGAAGGGGGCAAAAAAAGTTGGAGTTACCTCCATTATCCAATTTCCAGGCTTACTAAAAATGCCTCAGTAATCAAGACAGTGTGATATTGGCAAGAACAGTTAGCCTGCCCCAACAGGCAGTTTGCCATAATAGTTAGAAAAATGTCCCAAGGAATTGCCAAAGACCGGCTGCAGGATTAGACCCATCTTTTGAAGGTCCTAGCAACAGCCAATTGATTTCCAACAAATGTACCAAGGTAATTCAATGGGAAAAGGATAGTCTTTTCCACCAATGATGCTGGAACATTTTGATAACCATACCGAAAAATAAGTGAATACTGACCCTTACTTCACAAAATATACAAAATCAAGTTGAAACGAAGCATAGAAGTACCAGTTTTAGGGGCATTCAGCGTGCAGTCTACTTGGGCTTCTCTCCCTCCCTCTCCCTCCCTCTCCCTCTGCCCCTCCCCTTCTCCCGCTTGCACGCACTTGCTGGCTCTCTCTCAAATGAATAAATCAGTCTTTTAAAAAAGTATTAGTTTTATAGTGCTGCATAACAAACTTAGTGGCTGTAAACAACACACATTAATTATCATGCAGTTTCCATGGGTCGTGGGCCAGGAGCTGGCAGTGTAGCTGGATTCTCTCCTCAAGGTCTCACAAGGCTGTAAACTCAAGGGAAGGGGATTATACAGGGAATGAACCTGGGGGAGTGGGGAAGACACAAGACATCTAGACAGAAGTGCTAAAACTACAAAAGTCCTAGAGGGAGACATGGGAAAATCTTTGTGAAACTTAGATTAGGCGAAGATTTCTTAGAACACAGAAAGCATAAACCTTAAGAGAAAAAAAAAATGATAAACCTGACTTCATCAAAATTAAAAACCTTGCTCTTTCAAAGGCACAATTAAGAAAATGAAAGGGTAAGCTGAAGTCTGAGAGAAAGTACTTGCCAATAACAGATCTCATAAAGGTCTTAGAATCAAAACATATAAAGAACTTTATAATTTAGTAAGACAGGCAACCCAATAAGAAACAGGCAAAAGATTTGAGCAGACACGTCACCAAAGAAGATATACAAATGGCCAATAAGCCCATGAAGACATACTCATTGACCGTCATTAGTCATTAGGAACATGCAAATTAAATTCACGGTGAGCTGCCATCACACACACACTAGAATGGCTACAATTTAACCAGACAGACAATAACAAGAGTTGATGAGGATAGGGCCCAAGCAGAACTCTCATACTTTACTTTGCCAGTGGGAACACAAATTGGCACAAGCACTTTGGGAAAGAGTTTGAAGGTTTCTTGTAAAGTTAAACATACACTAAGCACACTGCCCACAGATGAAAACACAAGTCCGCACGAAGACTTGTAAGCAAATGTTCATAGCAGCTTTATTCACCATGGCCCAAAACTCAGCCAACTCCGATGTTCATCAACTAGTGAATAAACAAACCGCTGTGGAACACTACTCAACAACAGAAAGTCACCAGCTGTGGGTCTGTGCGACAACATGGATGAATCTGCAAAGCATTACGCTGAGTGAAAGAAGCCAACCACAAAACACTATATAAACCTACTCTCAACACGTCTCAAAAAAACTACTGGTCTTCAGACCACAGTCTCTAACCATAATGTAGTGAAGTTAGAAATCAGTTCTAAAAATACCTAGAAAATGTATTTGCAAATTTAAAAATCTATTCCGGAACCCAAAGGTGAATGAAATAATCACAACAGAAATGAGACTATACTAAAACTAAAGAATAATAATTCTAATGTTTTGAAACATCTAAACCACAAAATAAGTCCAAAGAGAGGAGAAAATAGTGATTTCCAGAACATATTTTAAGTGAAAAAAAGAAAAGAAAAGAGGCTAAATAGTGTATGTAATATGCTTTTTTGGTGTAAGGGGGGGAAATGCAAATGTGTGTGTGTGTGTGTGTGTGTGTGTGCACGCGCGCGTACAAGAACAAGCATACAGAAGAAACATAAGACTGCTCGCTTTGGCATGGCCCCTGCACAAGGATGACACATGAATTTGTGAAGCGTTCCATATAAAAAAGGAGAAACAGAAGAATAAACTAAAACCTAATAATGTTGATTACCTGGGATGGCATGGGGGAAACGGGATGCCTGGCAAGAGGCAGGGATGGAAGTAAGGCTTTCTGGAATACACGCTGATGTAAACTTGACTTTAAAATTAGATAAAGTTTTTACTCATTAAAAATTAAAAAGAAACTAGAGAATATTATTATGTTCATTCATTTCCACATACTGACAAACACCATGCTGCATAACCACAACTGACAAACCTCTGGTAAGACTGAGAAAAAAACAAAAAGAAGGCATAAACAATATTAAGATTTAAGAATGAAAAGATGGGGGTGCCTGGGTGGCACAGTCAGTTAAGCGTCTAACTCTTGGTTTTGGCTCGGGTCATGACCTTGGGGTCCTGACCTCGGAGTCATGGAATTGAGCTCTGTGTCTGGCTCAGGGCAGAGGCTGCCTGGGAATCTCTCTCTCTCTGCCCTCCCACTCCTTCTCTCTCTCTCTCTCTCTCTCTCAAATAAATCTTTAAAAAAATAAAAAGAATGAAAAGACAGACAGAACCACAGAAATGGCAGATATTAACAGGTATTTAACATCTTCCCACACTGAATCCACCAGGCCCAGTTGGCTCTAGGGGCAAGTCCTACCGGACATTCAAAAATTCAGGTCATTTCAATCTTACAGGAACTTCCAGAGACGAGAAAAAGGGAATGCTCTCACTCGCTTTGCAAGGCTAGCAAACCAATACTAAGCAAGGACAGTACAGGAAAGCCAAATCTCACTCTCAAATACACAGATGTAAAAATCCGGAAGAAAATACTACCGATCAAGCCCGGCAGTAGGAAATACCCTGGTGTCACGCCAGCAGGCAAACCGGGTTAATGCTACAACGTAGTATTAGAAAATCCCTTAAAATACCCCATCTACTTAACAGGTGTCAAGAGGGAACAAAACAGAGCTCCGTAAAGGCAGAAAAGGGGTTTGATATCATTCAACACCCACGCAGGCCCAAACAAATATGCACTAGAGGTGTATCTACACAAAACCTAAAGTAAACCTAATTACCTTGTGGTGTAATACGGAAAACATGGTGCCTTCTCAAGTGCGGTCCCTGCACCCCGCCCCACATCCCCTGAATCAGAAACTCCAGGCTTGCCGCCAGGGAACCTGCCATGTGGGAAACGCCCACAGGTGCTCCTGGGGCAGCTGGTTACCCGAAGTCAAAGCGCCAGCGACGGAGCCTGGGAGGTCGCCGCAGCTGAAGCCGGCTGGAGCGCCCAGGAGACCCACTGAGTCAGAATCCGCGTTTGGACCCAGAGCGTGGGTGGTTCTCGGCCCACCCAGGTTGGAGACTCGCTTCTACTACAGCAGCTGCTCTCGAGTTAAGCGAAATGCACACGTTTGCTCTCCCCCAAGATCAAGTGCATCTGAGCGTCAGTGGGTGGGGCCCGGGCAGCAGGTCTTTAAGGCTCCCGGGTGATTCTGACGAGCGGCCGGTGTGGCCAGCCGCTGACCTGCAGTATTCCAGCACATGGAAACTTCTATTTAGGGACTCCACACCCTCCTGGGGTGAGCCAGAGAAGAAGCCTGCGATCCTCGAGTTCTCTGAAGATACACCAAGAAAAGAGCCTACCTTGCACACACACACCACTGGCGAGTTCTTCATTCTTCAAACTGGAATGGGGGAAGCCACGGTCTTCAGTGACGTGTGGATGTTGTGCGGATTCAAACGGGAAGCACATAATCGCAATGGGCAAAGGGTCTGCCACAGGCTACGTGGGTCGTTAACACAAGTTACTACTGAGGCAAACCCTGGCTCTCACTGCTCTCCAAGCACTGACAGCAAATCTGAGGACATCATCAGCAAATCGAGGCCAGGATGTATCTTTCAAAGCTGCACTGTCCAACACGGGGGCCGCTAGTCCACAAGGCCCCTGAGCACTTGAACTACCGCTAGTCCAACCTGAGGGGTGCTGTCAATGTAAGGTTCGTGACGGATGTTGACAACTTCGCACAAAAAGGCAGGGGAGACCTCTCACTAATCATTACACTGATGTGCATGTTGAGATGACGATATTTTGGATATACTAGGTTAAATATATTATAAAAATTGACTTTATCTGTTTCTCTATTATGAGACTACTAGGAACATGGGTTACACATGTGGCTCGAATTATCTTCCGAAGGGACCACAAGGTCTCAAAGGATCATGGGGAAGCCAGGATGTGAACTACTACTTAAGCCAGCCTTCTCAAACTTTAAGTACAGATCACCTAAGGATGTCATTAAAACGCCGATTCTTGGCTGGGCAGATCCGAGTGGCCTCAGATTCCGCACTTCTCCCTAAGCTTCCAGGAGCTGAGGAAAGCCAGGAGCATCAGGAAAATCAGCAACAAGGAAAAACTGTTCTGTGGCATACAAGTGATGGGGACCTCTGGAGACACGACCATATCATGTCAGAGCTGATAACGGCAAAGAAAGGAAATGGCCAGCAGGGTTTACTTGGCCTCAACTTTAAAAACTCAGCTGTTCTGCTCCCAGCAGGAACTCCAAAGAGGTGAGGGCCAGCTCCACTTGCCCTCCATGGAGGGACTCCCTTTCTCTCTCAGATATGGAAGCATCCGTGTGCATGGAACACGTCAGGACCAGAAAGCTCAAAACGGCGTGTCCACTGAAGTTTCACATATCCTGCCCGCCACCTAACTAGTGTTGATGGTAGCGTCCTCCTTGGGTCTCCCTGAAACTAAGTGTGGATCTTGCTTGTCACTGTGACCCACCAGCACTACTGACAAGCCAAGGCTGGGGATCGCTTCCCGGCAGGTGCATTTCTTGTTTTTGCAAAACAGCTCGGGCCGGTTCCCAGACTGCTGGAATGAACCCTGACAGCACAGTCCCTGTTCTCCTGATTCCCCACCTAAGTCATCTCAGGGCTATGGAGGAACTTAGGGGTTAGATGAGGGTATTTCGGGTGCCACCATCTAATGCCACGAATCCCCTTCATGGCCAACTCTGCCTCAAGAGCTCCCCTGAAGGGGAAAGCATAGCGCCAGGACCTAGCAGCCCATTCCTTCCTAGGACGTAGCAGCTTGTTCTGTTTTAAGAGGCTCTGGCAACAATGCTTCCTTCTCACGGAAAGCCCAAGGACATGATATCAATATATAACAATTATCACAAGCTAAACAAAGGACAACACTGCATTGTCAAGGTCTGTAGGTAAGGGAATAAGGACAGAATGAGTTACTAACAAGTTACTTTTATTTTTACTTCCAATTATTACCCTTCAACTTCCCTCACTTCTTCCCGCCCCCCAAACACACCAACAAGCAAAGCAAAAATGAACCTATTCTAAAAGTGCTCATGACAGTAGTCCAAAAACCCAGAGGTTGGGAAGGTAACATGTGAGACCTCTCCCATCCCCGGACTCCAAGAACTTTCTTACTCATCTGCTAATTGGCCACAACAAGGCTGAGTGTGAGCTACATTTCATCTTGCAGTCAGGGGATATGGTTTCTGTACATACAACCAAATTTGTTGAAATGAACACATCCAACCTACTCTGAACTATATCCCCTCCTGTCCAGTTCAAGTCAAAGAGCATTGACTCAATGTTTGCTGTGGAGGGAGGGCCAAGTTAGGCTTTACCTGCCCAGGAAAAAAACGTCTCCAACCTCAGCCCCTTCTGCACAAGCTTGGAAGATGAAACAATCACCTCAGGTTGTAACCAATCTGCAGGTGTAACATCAAGACAAAGAGGGGAGGCAGGGCAACACTGGATGAACAAACAACTCCAAATAACAAGAAAAGAGCACTCTGCTTCGGTTCTGTTGGAATGTGAAAGGCAGCAGAGACCTGGAGAGCAATCAAGGCCTTGCGTGACTTCCCATCCTAAGCCCCTGAGTGAGAGTATCCAGTCTGATACAGACGGAGGAGCTTGGCAGGGCCTCAGGCTGCATTAAGGAGCTAATGTAAGGTGCTGATTCGAAAAAGGAAAGATTTTCATTCTGAAACAGTTCAGAAAAAGGCAGGCAATATTCCTTGGTACAGAGATTGCCTTGCTGTCGCCCTGTGACTGCTGGTTATGCAGTACTACATTTTAAGAATCAATAAAATGGAAGCTCATAAGAACCAACGGCTCCAGGTCCATCTGAGAGAGGCAATCAAACGCTTGCATACTTCCATGCTGACAGAAGAGGGAAAGCAAGGCAGAGAGGCCGCACCTACAGCTGAGAGGGAAGAAGACCAAGAACAGGAAGGACTCTGCTCTCTTACACCAGTTCTCCCAACAGCAATGGCCTATATAATACACGAATGCAATAATAATAACACTGCACAGCCTACAAAGGGGCACTGATGCATATTCGATTCTCTGGAAAGTTCTGGGAGCTTGGCAGGGCTCACTGCTCTGTCTTACAAATGGGAGAGGCAGCAGGGGTGAAGTAAAATGACTTATCCAATGTCACAGAGTTAAGAAGGGGCAGAAATGGGACTCGAACCTGGCGTCCGGAATCCAAACTCAGGGAGCTTTCGGCCACCTCACACCAACCAAGAGCTCCTTTACGATTCCTTGCTCCTCAGACAGAAACAGAAAGAAAGTGCTAGTGCGTGGTACCAATATTCTAAAGAGGTGCCGGCTGCATTCTTAAAAAGAAAAGAATGAGACTGTCCAGGGGCTCTGGTGGAAGAATACATTGTAAACATTTAACATGAAAAACTGTCCTCCAACTATAGGGGGGCAACTGGGTCTCACTTGGCCAACTCTCTGCTGGTCTCCTGGTACCCTCCTGCTTTCAAAGCAGAGGAACTAGAAGAACGCCTTTCTTGCTCTAGTCATGTTTATAGAAACAACCAAAATATGGCCTCAAGTAATTTCTGAGTCCAAATAGCAAAGGAAACTTAACACTGCGGGAACTGTGGGCACTGCTACCAATGTCACCTGAAACTAAAAGCTCGAGTCAACCACGAAATGCAGAGAAATGGCTAGAAAAAAAAAATCACACTTACTGGACATCCAAAAGTGTATTAGGACACATCTAGAATCATTTCTTTTTCTTTAAAAGCAAACAAGGGGAGGGGGTCCCTGGGTGACTCAGTCGGTGAAGCATCGGACTCCTGATTTTGGCTCAGGTGATCTCAGAGTCCTGGGATGGAGCCCGGTGTCAGGCTCCACGCTCAGCAGGGAGTCTGCCCAGGATTCTCTCTCTCTCCCCCTGTCCCTCTGCCCCTCCCCCCATTTGCTTTCTCTGTCTCTCTCTCAAATCAATCAGTCTTTAAAAGCAAACAAGGGAGTTCCATGCAGTTCTAGTCAGTAACAGTTAACTTTTCTTGAGTGCCTACTATGTGCAAGACACTATTCGAAGCGCTCGGCATAGATTATCATTCAGTCTGGCCAACAACGCTTTGAGGCCGGTGCTGTTTGTGTTATTATTCTCATGTTACAGGTAAGGACACTGAGGCACAGGGGTAAGTAACTCACCCCAAGTCATGCAGGTAATATTAGAGCCAGGACTCAAATCCAGAGTTAACACCTTATATGCAAACAGCAGCCCCTGTCCCTCCCCCATCTGCCAAAAAAGAATAATGAACTGAGAAACTAGAAAATAAAGAAAGCAGAACTTCAAAGAGGTCAGATGCAGGGAAGGGAAATTACTAAAGAATAATGAAAGCAACCTCTTATTCTTCTATAAAATGAAAAAAAAACTGTAGAAATAACAAAAAAAACTCTGGCCTTTGAAATCCTTTGGCCACCAGTTCAGAATGTTGCCTCCTAAGCCTTGAAGAGGCTCTGCTTTTCTCTTGATTTTGGAGCCCTCAATAAGAGCAAGAACCACATGTTCCTTCAGTGGTTTTTAAAGTAACTACATTTTGTTAGTCCTCTTTTCATTTTGGAACAAAGAATATTTGAGTATTTTTTAATAACTTTAGTCATTTTTCAGAACCTGTAAAAATGTAAAAAATTTGCTTTGAAGCCATTGAACATACAGCATATGAGAGAACCGAAAAGGTACTAAACAGACGAACTTTCACAGTAAGCCATCATGCATGCCATTTGACTAGCGCTTTAGTTTTTAAGAAGTTGAATGCTTCTTTACGCTACAGCTAACATCAAATAAACTTGTCTCTTTACAAACCGCACACCCCAAAGAATGACCACGGTTTCAGGTGGTAGGTTCTCAGTACACACCAGAGTGCAGGAAGAAAAATCCCTGTGTAAGGTAGCCTGAGGCAGGCAGACACTGGCATGAAATCAACAAGGAATACAAACCTCAGCAGAGCCTTCTTTAGCAAGAGTAAGGGAACTACTGAGACAGGGAGTGGCTGGAAGGTCACCTCCCTAGGTGTTTGAAAGCACTTACTGTTTGCATGTAAAAGAAAAAATGCAAAAATGAGGCTGGGGTGAATTTATGATCCAAGAGGCAATCGCTGGAGAAGCGATGACTCCATAGAACCTCTTTGATTTAGACAGATTTACTTTTGGATTTCATTATTTGCTTTAATGGAGCAGCAGCTGACACTCTAAAACTAACAATTCAGTTTAATTCCTAAGTCAATCTCAAACATGCCAGCCTGTTTTATTGACATTTCAGCGCTCTATTTTTCTGCATAGTGCTCATGTCTACTGGAAAATATATCATTGCTTTTTTATTGTTGTAATTGTTGTCTGCTTCCCCACACATACGTTCTGTAAGGCAGGGACTTAGTGGCACTATCTGCTGTCTTAACGGTACTTGGGACGCCACAGGCACACTATGGACATCCTGGGTTTCAAGGGTAAATGAAGACGCTGACAACTTGGTCAATATAAGTTAGAACTTTAAGGTAAGGAGACCCAATTGTTTAATAGCATTTAATAACTGGAATCTAAAAGACCCAATGAATCTTCTCTACTTTCAGTGGTTGGAATCTACTCCATGGTGCGGAATCTCTCAAGGATACATTTGGTTTTCTGAAACAGCCAAAAGTCATTGAGTCAAATCTGGTAATAAGTGAACGTGCCCAAAATATATGTCAGATGAAAGCAAAATGTGTCTATAAATTAACAAGCCTAAATGTCTTATTTGGCTGGTAAACTGGCTTTGAAGGAAATTCAAAATGGTTTGAACTACAGCAAAATCAATGGCTTAATCTCAAGGCTCTAAGGTGGAGACTCCACAAGGAACAAAACTAAGCTATGATAAAATAAATAAAAAATAAAAAAAGTGCCGGGGTTCCACAGAAGCCAAGATACTCCCCAGAGACCTGACTTCTGATATAAGCTTTGCCATTAGGTTGCCCAAATCCTGGGTCCTATTATTATAGTATCATACAGGGTTACACTCTCTGGGCCTCAGTTTCCCCATCCTGGAAACAAACTACTATGAACTTCAAGGTCCAAGTCAATTCTAATATGCCATGATTTCATTCTTGTGAAGGTCTATTATGTCTATTTAAAAACCAGTCACAATTCACTCCACCTCATACTTAGTATGCGTCTATAAAGCCCATAATATAATCTTTACAGCAGATTCATTTCATATTTGCTTAGGCAAAAACTAAAATTAGTTTTCACTTCCTGAGCACGGCAAAAGACAGTTAAGGGAGGCAACCCGGCAAAGGGCGCTTGCTCGTGCCTGTGCACACTTCCGACTGCGTATCAGGGAACTAACCGTTCCCTCTCAGATCGCCTCTCAACTGTTGCAAAAACAGATAAACCTCCCGTGCGTGACACTGAAACTCTGTTAGAGAGACCCCATGGGGCTTCCCGGCCAGCTGCAGGCTGCGGCCGCTCCGCAGGACCCACGGGGATGCGACGGGCACCCACCCCAGGCGGAGGGCCAAGGCACGGACCAGCCGCGGCGCGTCGCCGGGGTGGCAGGACGGCCGCCCAGCCGGCTCCCGCCCCAGGACGGGGAAGCAAAGTCCGAGGAGCGGCCGCGACGCCCCCAGAGTTCCCCCCTCGGGCCCGATCCCCGCCTCGACCTTCGCCCGTCGCCAGCCCGGGACCCTGGGCGGGGGGAACAGGAGGAAGCCGGAGACACCTGCCTGCGGCTCCCCGGCCTCACTCAGCCCTGGCCGGCAGGGACAGCGAGGCGCTCGGGCGAAAACCACCCCCCCGCCATCTACACCCGCGGGTGCGGCGAGGACCCGCCGCCCCCGTCGGCCCAGGGAGTCCCAACTTCCTTCTCCCGTCCCCCCACCGCAGGTCCCCGCAGCGCCCGGCTCTCAGCCAGGCCTGCCGCGAGCGCGCACCCACCTCGGGCTCCCGGCGCCACCGCCGTTGCCAGGCTGCTCGGCTCCCGGGCCCCGCTCCGCCCCCTTCAGGGCCCGCCCCCTGCGGCCTCCCCGCCTCTGGCCGCCGCCCGCCGCCCTCCTCCGCGCTCCGGTTGGCGGGGGTGCGCCACGTGACATGGGTGAGACGGGCGGAAGGCGCCGGGAAAGCCTCTGCGGGCGCCCCGAGGGGCGGGGCTCCTCTCCCTGGAGGCTGCTGGGAAGCCCTCTTTGAAAGGTCCGGCGCGTGGAGGCATCTGGAAGTTGTAGTTCTAAATGCGATGCCAGTGGGCCGAGCCCGGACGCTAAGGAGCCGCCCCTGAGCGGGAAGTTGGAGTAGGAGCCCGACGGAGGCCGCTTGGAAGCGTAGTCCCAGGACTCCTCGGTGTCCCCTTGTTTTCCTTCAGTAATGGGGAAATCCAGGGGGAAAACCTCTCTAGATGAAACTTCAGCAGAGGTCACTAAATGGAGCTGTTACCGGGTGCGGATGGTGGGCTGCGTGAAGCTGAGATACCATAAGGGGAAAAAGAAGGGATGGCACTGACTAGGCGCGGAATCTACAACTCACAAACCGAACGACCGCTGAGGTGTATTTCATGCTGCGTCAGCATCTTTCCAAGAACTCTCTTGAGACTTAGTGAAAGGAAACATTTCAGGACGAAATCCCTTCTGCTTTTTTGAGGTTTGGGGGCGGGCGACCATTAACACAGTAAAAAGAAAGGAAAAGGAAAAAAAAAAAACAGAAGGAAGACAACTTCAGGAAGAGAATTCCATGTGTAATCAAATAAAACAAGCTTAACGTGACACAGAGAAGAATAGGTGTGATATTCCTTGTGCTGCACAATTTATATATATATATATATATATACACACACACACACAAACACACACACACACACAAACAGTTCAAGTAAACGATGGTAAATAAGAGCACTTTAACATCTTTTTGCCCTTTAGTTAGTACCCCAGCATCTAAATATAAGTGTTTTACCTGATACCAGTGTGTGTATTCATATTTATATACAATCAGATATCACTATATGTATACACACAATACACACACACACACACGCACTAAACTTACTGCAGAGTCCATCCAGACTTCTTAGGTGAGTAACAAGGCCCTTCAGAGTCCAACCCTCCTACTGTCCCAATGTGCCTCTTCTCTCTCCCTGCTCCAAATTCTGGTCTAATCACAGAAACCTTCTTTCTGTTATCTGGATGCACCATGTTCTTTCCTCCTTCCAGCCCCCTGCGCTTTTGCCGTTTCTTTCTCCCGGGTTGGCCAAACTCCTGGAAGGGCGGCAGAAGAGCACTTGTTCCTGGGCCAGGAAGAATTAGCCCTCCCAGAGCCCTTCTCATCGCACTGATGTGATCATTTGCTTATATGTGGCCTTGCCAACTCCCCTCCCCAGACTGTGAACTCCTTTGAATCACATTCACTTCTGTACTGGATTACAAAAAGCACTCAGTAAATGCTTCTTGATTGTATGAATTGCATGCAAGAGCAGCTCCCTGCTGGTCACACGTCAGAGCCAGGACCTGGGCTGAAATCAAGATTTGGACGCTTCACTGACTGAGCCACCCAGGCCCCCAACCTTTTGAGAAAATATTGAGTTATGTATTTGAGAGAGAGAGAGCACAAGCAGGAGGGCAGAGGGAGAGGGAGAGGGTATCTCCAGCAGACTCTACACCAAGGGCACAGCCCAACACGAGGACGGATCCTAGGACCCTGGGATCATCAGGACCTGAGCTGAAATCAAGAGTCAGTCACTTAACTGACTCCACCACTCCAGTGCCTGAGTTCAAAGTATGAGTGTGAGTATCTGTTTGTGGGTTCTCCAGGCTTCCCTGCATTTTACACACACACGGGCACATGCACATACACCAAAGGCATGGGAGTCTGTTGGGGGGTGGCTGGTTCCAGGACAATAGGAAGGGGGCAGCAAGAGATGGGACATAATGCTGCTTCTTCAGTAACCTTCCTGGGTGGGACATCCTGCACCCATTTCCCCCTCCCCAAGGTCCCCCAGCTTTGGCTAAGACCCAGGCCAAAGATACTTCCTGTCCCTGGGGCTTCAGCCTGTTCTCCCAAGTCTGGGCAAGTGGAGCAGGCAGGACCAGGAGGAATCTACATCCATGTCCCGGCCAGGCATACCCGCGCCCCCCACTCCCAGCCTCCTGGGTGAGAAGCAGGCCTGAGAAAGGCAAAGTTTTGTTTCCTGCTTCTCTCCTTCAGCATCCTCACACGTGGCCCTGTGCTGATGCTCTACCCTACCAGTCCCCACCCCTGTTGTCGGCTAGGGACTGCCACCACCTTGTTCTAGAAGGTTCATTACACTGAGCCCAGGGTGGAGGAAGGGAAGGGGCATCCTTGTCAGGAGGAGCAAACTGTCGGTCTTGGGAAAGTTACTTCTAATCATTAGCTACTGCCTTTGAAAAAAGGAGTCAAATGCCACTTCTCATGGTCGCTGTGTCCTAGCATAGTAAGGATCCAGGTGAAGGTGGTCTAAAATGTCAAGGCAGCAGTGTTCCTAAGCTGCCAGGCTGGCCAGTGGGAAGAGAGGTGGGAGAAGGTGGGAGAAAGCCCCTGAACATCCCAGCTCTTCCATGTTTGTTAGGTATGTGGCTTTGGGGAAGTACATCTCTCTAAGCCTCAGTTTTCTCCTCCAGGAAATGGGGATATTAGTACCTAATTTTATAAGCTTATTGTAAGTGGTTCCACCTCTCTCCTCCTCATGCCTACCCTCCCTCCCTCTCTTTCTTTCTTTCTTTCTTCCTCCCTCCCTCCCTTTTTCTTCCTTCCTTCCTTCTTTCCTCCCTCCCTCCCTTCCTTCCTTCCTTCCTTCCTTTCTTTCTTTCTTTCCCACTCTTTATTTAAAAAGTAGCCTGAGCAGAACAATGCAGACACTTTGGAAAACATTTTGACAGTGATTTATAAAGTTAAAAGTACACAGGACCGAGAAATAACACTCTCAGCTATTTATCCAAGAGACATGGCAGTGTATGCTCACAAAAAGACTTGTATACAAATATGCAGAGCAGCCTTTTAAAATAGTAGTCAAAAAGATAAACAATTCAAATTCCCATCAGCTGATGAATAGCGAAACAGTGATATGCACAGATAATGGAATACTACTAAGCAATACAAAGGAAGGACCACTGATACACGCTCCCGCATGAATGAGCCCCCATAACCTTATGTTGAATGAAATAAATAATACACAAAATATTACACACTGTATGATTCCATTTATATTACATTTGGAAAAAGGCAAAACTATAGTGATAGAAAGCAGATTTGTGGTTGTCTGGAACCAGAGATGTGGGAAGGAAATTGACTGCAAAGGGGCAAGAGGGAAGTTTTAGTGGTGAGGGGAATGTTCTATACTTTGTGATGGTGATTACATGATGGTATACAGCTGCCCAAACTCATTAAACTCTAAACATGAAATGAGTAAATTTCATTGTGGATAGGTTATACTTCTATAAAGCTGAGGTTTAGAGGGTGTGGGCAGGAGGGTGAGTAGCCTCTGGTAAGTTTCCGGAGACCGCCCAGAATTGTCAGTCTGCTCGTGTTTGGTTGGTTGCTTGGTTGTTTTTAAGAGGCCCTGGTTTTTGGATGGGAGAAGGTGGTGAGGCTTGCCCTACACATACCGAGGGTGTGCTACAAGGCAAGAGATTGGTTGGGGCTAGGGAAAAGCCCCTCCGGAAGAAGATGGTGGCCAAGCCCCATGGGGGTGAAAAGGGGAGTACTTACCTGGGAGGTGAGTCTGAACAGAGGGAGCATGACACTTGTAGACTCTAGAAACCAGAAGTTTCCCCCATCTTCTCTCTGGAAACTTCCAGTGACCTATGAGCACACACACGGAGGGGCTCCAGAACACTGAAGGGTCAAGCTGGACTCTGTTCACAGCAGATGAGAGCGCTCTTGCTTCTTGCTGGTGTTTGCCTTCTACTTTCTCATAAAGCTCAGTGTTGAGTTTGGGGCCTCCTTGGAGAGGTCCTGCTGGTCAGCAGGGTCTATTTTCCCAGGTGCTGGGTGGAAGTTCCAGCCAAGTAGTGGAACATGAAAACACATAAAAGAGAAACACAGATTTTTTTTTTTTTTTTTTTGGTCCCAAGGCCTCTTGGACACAGAGGCCAGACATGCAGAGATTATTGTTATGACATCACAGGGTTACCAAGGGCCAGCCTTGTTTTTATCCCTCATCACTAGATAGGGTACTTAGGGGTGATTTTGAGGTCTAGTCTACAAGCAGCCTGGTGAGAAAATTGCCCCAGGTTCGAGTCATATCATAAATCAAACCAAAGCAACTGAGAAGAAAGACCAGCTCACAAGATGCCCACCCTCTCTTGCCAATTATGAGGTTTTTTTTTTAATCTCAGTCTTACACTAAAAATTTTTTGAGGAAGGAAGCCCTATGAGGAACTGTTTCATGATACATTCGAGAGTGTTTTACTCAAAACAGATTTTAAAAAAGAGCTTTATCTTTGACTTTGAGGGGGCTGCCTGATTCATGTTGAAGTGAATAGTATGCTACTTCGCAAACTCTGGAAGAGTTGGAGACCCAACATTAAACTTGAAACAGAATATGTGAGAAAGGAAGAAATGAAAGAGGAAAAAACCCAAATGTCAGTAAATATTTGTTGAGCATGAATGACATTTTGTTATTTAGATTAATCAGTCAAAAAGAATAAAATACTTAAGAATAAACTTAACCAAGGAGGTGAAAGATTTGTACACTGAAAACTATAAAACATTGCTGAAAACAGTTGAAGACACAAATAAATCAAAAGACATCCCATGTTCATTGATTCAAAGATTTAATATTGTTAAAATACCAGTAGTATCCAAAGTGATCCAAAGATTTGATACAATCTTTATCAAAATCCCAATGATGTTTATTTTGCAGAAATAGAAAAATGCATCCTAAAATGTATATGGCATATCTAGGGACCCCAAACAGTTAAACAATCTTGAAAAAAAGAAAAATGTTGCAGGTGTCACACTTTCTGATTTAAAAACATATTACATAGCTATAGTAAACAAAACAGTGTGGTACTAATATAAAGAGAACATATAGACCAATGGTACAAAATAGAGAAGCCAGGAATAAACCCTTACATATATGGTCAAATGATTTTTGATAAGGGCACTAAGACCATTCAATAGAGAAATGATAATCTTTTCAATAAATTGTGTTGGGAAAACTGGATATCCACGTACAAAAGGATAAAGTTGGGTGCTTACCTGACACCATATACAAACAGTTAACTCAAAATGGAGTAAAGACCCAAATGTAAGAGGTAAAACTGTAAAACTCTTAGGAAAACACTGGGAAAAACTTCTTGATATCAGATTTAACAATGATTTATGGGCTACGACACCAAAAGCTTATGTAACAAATGTAAAAAGAGATTAGACTACATCAAAATTAAAAACTTCTGTGCATCAAAGGACACAACCAACAGAGTGAAAAGGCAACCTATGGAATGGGAGAGAATATTTGCAAATCACATATCTGATGAAGGATGAATATACAGAATGTATAAAGAACTCCTACAACTCAATAACAACAACAAAAAAATCAAATAACCCAATTTGAAAAAACACCAAAGAGAGTGCCTGGGTGGCACAGTCCATTAAGTGCTGGACTCCTGGTTTCCACTCAGGTTGTGATCTCAGGGTTGTGAGATTGAGCCCCACATCAAGCCCCACATTGAGCCCAGTGTAAGGCTCCATGCTCAGCATAGAGTCGGCTGGAGATTCTCTCCCTCTTCCTCTGCCCCTCCCTCTCATTCTCTCTCTCTCTCTCTCTCTCTCTCTCTCTGTCTCAAAAATAAATAAATAAATCTTTTTAAAAAACCCAGCAAAGAACTGAGATTGACATTTCTCCAAAGAAGATATACAAAGGGCCAATAATCACATGAAAAGGGGATCACCACCACCCATCATTAGGGAAATGCAAATCAAAACTACAATGTGATACCACCTCACACCCATTAGGATGGCTACTATCAAACAAACAAAACCCAAAAAACAGAAAATCACAAGTGTTGGTGAGGCTATGGAAGAATGGGAACCCTTGTGTACCCTTGGTGGGAATGAATGTAAAGTGTGCAGCCACTGTAGAAAACAGTATGGTGTCTCCTCAAAAAATTAAACATAGAATGACTATATGGTCCAGCAAGTCCACTTCTGGGTATATACCCAAAGGAATTGAAAGCAGAGTTGCAAAGAGGTATTTGTATATCCATGTTCACAGCAGCATTGTTCATAATAGCCAGAAGATGGAAGTCACCCAAGTGTCCAACAATGGATGAATGCCTCACAAAGTGTGGTCTATCCATACAATGGAAAGTTATTCAGCCTTAGAAAGGAAGGAAATTTTGAGACATGCTACAACATGGATGAATCTGGAGGACATGATGCTCAGTGAAAGAAACCAGCCACAAAAGGACAACTATAACATGATTCCACTTATATAAGGCCCCTAAGTAGTCAAATTCATGGAGACAGAAGAATGGCCGTTGCCAGGGACTGGAGGGAATGGGATGGGAACTTGTTTAATGGAGACAGAGTTTGTTTTTCAAGATGAAAAGAATTCTGGAGATCGGTCATACAACAATGTGAGTGTACTTAACACTAGTGAACTATAGACGTAAAACTGGTTAAGATGGCAAATTTGGTTATATGTGTTTTATTACAGTTGTTTAAAAAGATTAATTAAGCCTCCACAGTAATCTGAACTAAGAGGACCAAGAACCTAGACTCCGTAGTTCATCTCAGATGTGATTGTACCCTGCAAGGGGTCAGCCTCCACCTAGGACAGAAGGTCTTGTGTCCCACTTTAGAAACAAAGCTTCCTCCAGGGAGCCAGAGGTAAGCAATTGTCCAAGTCCCAGAAAGATGAGGGAAGGAAGAACACGGGTCCTTTCCAAGATAAACACTACCACCTCTTCTTTGTGTCACTGCCAAAAACTCATGGGTGTTGTTGGGGTGCGTCCTTTCCCAGAGTGACTTCCCAAACCCTTCCTCTCCACTCAGAAGAAAACATCAGGGAAAAGCCTGGGGTATGCAGGGGAGCAACATGCAATGGAATTGCCCTAGAAACTGCCTCTTAGGGGCTCCTGGGTGGCTCAGTCGGTTAGACATCTGCCTTGGGCTCAGGTCATGATCTTGGGGTCCTGGGAGTGAGCCAACATCAGGATCCCTGCTCAGCAGGGACTCTGCTTCTCCCTCTCCCTCTGCTCCTACCCTCTGCTCATGCTTTCTCTGTCAAATAAATAAATAAGCTTTAAAAAAAAAAAAAAAAGAACCTTCCAGATGGAGCCTCAGCCACTTCTCCAACTGTTAACCCTTGCCTTGGTCGGGGCCCCGAGGGAGCAAAATACTTAATGTTTCTAGTGGCAGTGTTTCTAGGGACACCTGCAGACCACTCACGTGCCTTTCCTCAGCCATGAGGCTCATGTGAACAAAGCTGAAGTGCCCGGAAATGAGAGGGTTGGCAACTTTTCAGACAGTGAATGGAGCTCCAGGAAAGCCCTGGTCTCTGTGCTGCATGCGGAAGCCCGCTTAGGCTAAGCTCCCCTTCCCCAATCCTGAACCTTCATCCCTTTCACCCCTGCTCCCCAACACAGAATATTGCCTGTGCTATCTCTCTCTTTTAACAGCTTTATTTTTTTTAAGATTTTATTTATTTATTTGAGAGACAGAGATCACAAGAGGCAGAGAGGCAGGCAGAGAGAGAGAGAGGAGGAAGCAGGCTCCCTGCTGAGC